>NW_027365490.1:0-110210 GCF_046119375.1 Phyllobates terribilis
TTAAGGACTCTGCTGCATTATTTAAGGACTTTATTGCATTATTTAAGGACTCTGCTGCATTATTTAAGGAATATGCTGCATTATTTAAGGACTTTGCTGAATTATTTAAGGACTCTGCTGCTGTATTTAAGGACTCTGCTGCATTATTTAAGGAAAGGACTTTGCTGCATTATTTAAGGACTTTGTTGCATTATTTAAGGACGCTGCTGCAGTATTTAAGGACTCTGCTGCATTATTTAAGGATGTTGCTGCATTATTTAAGGACTCAGCTGCATTATTAAGGATGTTGCTGCATTATTTAAGGACTCTGCTGCATTATTTAAGGACTTTATTGCATTATTTAAGGACTCTGCTGCATTATTTAAGGAATATGCTGCATTATTTAAGGACTCTGCTGTGGTATTTAAGGACTCTGCTGCATTATTTAAGGACTTTATTGCATTATTTAAGGACTCTGCTGCATTATTTAAGGAATATGCTGCATTATTTAATGACTCTGCTGTGGTATTTAAGGACTCTGCTGCATTATTTAAGGACTTTGATGCATTATTTAAGGACGCTGCTTCAGAATTTAAGGAATCTGCTGCATTATTTAAGGACTTTGTTGCATTATTTAAGGAATCTGCTGCATTATTTAATGACTTTGCTGCATTATTTAAGGACTTTGCTGCATTATTTAAGGACTCTGCTGTATTATTAAGGACGTTGCTGCATTAATTAAGGACTTTATTGCATTATTTAAGGATTCTGCTGCATTATTTAAGGAATTTGATGCATTATTTAAGGACTCTGCTGCATTATTTAAGGACTTTGTTGCATTATTTAATGACTGCTGCGGTATTTAAGGACTCTTCTGCATTATTTAAGGACTTTGCTGCATTATTTAAGGACTCTGCTGCAGTATTTAAGGACTCTGCTGCATTATTTAAGGACTTTCATGCATTATTTAAGATCGCTGCTGCAGAATTTAAGGAATCTGCTGCATTATTTAAGGACTTTGTTGCATTATTTAAGGACTGTGCTGCATTGTTTAAGGACTCTGCTGCATTATTTAAGGACTTTGTTGCATTATTTAAGGACTCTGCTGCATTATTTAAGGATGCTGAAGCAGTATTTAAGGCCTCCGCTGCATTATTTAAGGACTTTGCTGCATTATTTAAGGACTCTGCTGCATTATTAAGGACGTTGCTGCATTATTTAAGGACTTTATTGCATTATTTAAGGATTCTGCTGCATTATTTAAGGAATTTGCTGCATTATTTAAGTACTTTGCTGCATTATTTAAGGAGTTTGTTGCATTATTTAAGGACTCTGCTACATTATTTAAGGACTTTGTTGCATTATTTAAGGACTCTGCTTCATTATTTAAGGACTTTATTGCATTATTTAAGGATTCTGCTGCATTATTTAAGGAATTTGCTGCATTATTTAAGTACTTTGCTGCATTATTTAATGAGTTTGTTGCATTATTTAAGGACTCTGCTGCATTATTTTAGGACTGTGTTGCATTATTTAAGGACTCTGCTGCATTATTTAAGGACTTTGTTGCATTATTTAAGGACGCTGCTGCGGTATTTAAGGACTCTGCTGCATTATTTAAGGACTTTGCTGAATTATTTAAGTACTCAGCTGCATTACTAAGGGTGTTGCTGAATTTTATTTAAGGACTTTATTGCATTATTTAATGACTCTGTGCATTATTTAATGAATTTGCTGCATTATTTAAGGACTCTGCTGCATTATTTAATGACTCTGCTGCGGTATTTAAGGACTCTGCTGCATTATGTAAGCACTCTGCTGCATTATTTAAGGACTTTGCTGCATTATTTAAGGACTCTGCTGCGGTGTTTTAGGACTCTGCTGCATTATTTAAGGACTTTGATGCATTATTTAAGATCGCTGCTGCAGAATTTAAGGAATCTGCTGCATTATTTAAGGACTTTGTTGCATTATTTAAGGACTGTGCTGCATTGTTTAAGGACTCTGCTGCATTATTTAAGGACTTTGTTGCATTATTTAAGGACTCTGCTGCATTATTTAAGGATGCTGCAGCAGTATTTAAGGCCTCCGCTGCATTATTTAAGGACTTTGCTGCATTATTTAAGGACTCTGCTGCATTATTTAAGGACTTTATTGCATTATTTAAGGACTCTGCTGCATTATTTAAGGAATATGCTGCATTATTTAAGGACTCTGCTGTGGTATTTAAGGACTCTGCTGCATTATTTAAGGACTTTATTGCATTATTTAAGGACTCTGCTGCATTATTTAAGGAATATGCTGCATTATTTAATGACTCTGCTGTGGTATTTAAGGACTCTGCTGCATTATTTAAGGACTTTGATGCATTATTTAAGGACGCTGCTGCAGAATTTAAGGAATCTGCTGCATTATTTAAGGACTTTGTTGCATTATTTAAGGACTCTGCTGCATTATTTAATGACTTTGCTGCATTATTTAAGGACTCTGCTGCATTATTTAACGACTTTGCTGCATTATTTAAGGACTCTGCTGTATTATTAAGGACGTTGCTGCATTAATTAAGGACTTTATTGCATTATTTAAGGATTCTGCTGCATTATTTAAGGAATTTGATGCATTATTTAAGGACTCTGCTGCATTATTTAAGGACTTTGTTGCATTATTTAATGACTCTGCTGCGGTATTTAAGGACTCTGCTGCATTATTTAAGGACTTTGCTGCATTATTTAAGAACTCTGCTGCAGTATTTAAGGACTCTGCTGCATTATTTAAGGACTTTGATGCATTATTTAAGATCGCTGCTGCAGAATTTAAGGAATCTGCTGCATTATTTAAGGACTTTGTTGCATTATTTAAGGACTGTGCTGCATTGTTTAAGGACTCTGCTGCATTATTTAAGGACTTTGTTGCATTATTTAAGGACTCTGCTGCATTATTTAAGGATGCTGCAGCAGTATTTAAGGCCTCCGCTGCATTATTTAAGGACTTTGCTGCATTATTTAAGGACTCTGCTGCATTATTAAGGACGTTGCTGCATTATTTAAGGACTTTATTGCATTATTTAAGGATTCTGCTGCATTATTTAAGGAATTTGCTGCATTATTTAAGTACTTTGCTGCATTATTTAAGGAGTTTGTTGCCTTATTTAAGGACTCTGCTGCATTATTTAAGGACTTTGTTGCATTATTTAAGGACTCTGCTGCATTATTTGAGGACTTTGTTGCATTATTTAAGGACGCTGCTGCGGTATTTAAGGACTCTGATGCATTATTTAAGGATTTTGCTGCATTATTTAAGGTCTCTGCTGCAGTATTTTAGGACTCTGCTGCATTATTTAAGGACTCTGCTGCATTATTTAAGGATTTTGCTGCATTATTTAAGGTCTCTGCTGCAGTATTTAAGGACTCTGCTGCATTATTTAAGGACTTTGTTGCATTATTTAAGGACTCTGCTGCATTATTTAAGGACTTTGTTGCATTATTTAAGGACTCTGCTGCATTATTTAAGGACTTTGCTGAATTATTTAAGGACTCTGCTGCTGTATTTAAGGACTCTGCTGCATTATTTAAGGACTTTGCTGCATTATTTAAGGACTTTGTTGCATTATTTAAGGACGCTGATGCAGTATTTAAGGAATCTGCTGCATTATTTAAGGAAAGGACGTTGCTGCATTATTTAAGGACTCTGCTGCATTATTTAAGGACTTTATTGCATTATTTAAGGACTCTGCTGCATTATTTAAGGAATATGCTGCATTATTTAAGGACTTTGCTGAATTATTTAAGGACTCTGCTGCTGTATTTAAGGACTCTGCTGCATTATTTAAGGAAAGGACTTTGCTGCATTATTTAAGGACTTTGTTGCATTATTTAAGGACGCTGCTGCAGTATTTAAGGACTCTGCTGCATTATTTAAGGATGTTGCTGCATTATTTAAGGACTCAGCTGCATTATTAAGGATGTTGCTGCATTATTTAAGGACTCTGCTGCATTATTTAAGGACTTTATTGCATTATTTAAGGACTCTGCTGCATTATTTAAGGAATATGCTGCATTATTTAAGGACTCTGCTGTGGTATTTAAGGACTCTGCTGCATTATTTAAGGACTTTATTGCATTATTTAAGGACTCTGCTGCATTATTTAAGGAATATGCTGCATTATTTAATGACTCTGCTGTGGTATTTAAGGACTCTGCTGCATTATTTAAGGACTTTGATGCATTATTTAAGGACGCTGCTGCAGAATTTAAGGAATCTGCTGCATTATTTAAGGACTTTGTTGCATTATTTAAGGACTCTGCTGCATTATTTAATGACTTTGCTGCATTATTTAAGGACTCTGCTGCATTATTTAACGACTTTGCTGCATTATTTAAGGACTCTGCTGTATTATTAAGGACGTTGCTGCATTAATTAAGGACTTTATTGCATTATTTAAGGATTCTGCTGCATTATTTAAGGAATTTGATGCATTATTTAAGGACTCTGCTGCATTATTTAAGGACTTTGTTGCATTATTTAATGACTCTGATGCGGTATTTAAGGACTCTGCTGCATTATTTAAGGACTTTGCTGCATTATTTAAGGACTCTGCTGCAGTATTTAAGGACTCTGCTGCAGTATTTAAGGACTCTGCTGCATTATTTAAGGACTTTGATGCATTATTTAAGATCGCTGCTGCAGAATTTAAGGAATCTGCTGCATTATTTAAGGACTTTGTTGCATTATTTAAGGACTGTGCTGCATTGTTTAAGGACTCTGCTGCATTATTTAAGGACTTTGCTGCATTATTTAAGGACTCTGCTGCATTATTAAGGACGTTGCTGCATTATTTAAGGACTTTATTGCATTATTTAAGGATTCTGCTGCATTATTTAAGGAATTTGCTGCATTATTTAAGTACTTTGCTGCATTATTTAAGGAGTTTGTTGCATTATTTAAGGACTCTGCTACATTATTTAAGGACTTTATTGCATTATTTAAGGATTCTGCTGCATTATTTAAGGAATTTGCTGCATTATTTAAGTACTTTGCTGCATTATTTAATGAGTTTGTTGCATTATTTAAGGACTCTGCTGCATTATTTTAGGACTGTGTTGCATTATTTAAGGACTCTGCTGCATTATTTAAGGACTTTGTTGCATTATATAAGGATGCTGCTGCGGTATTTAAGGACTCTGCTGCATTATTTAAGGACTTTGCTGAATTATTTAAGTACTCAGCTGCATTATTAAGGGTGTTGCTGAATTTTATTTAAGGACTTTATTGCATTATTTAATGACTCTGTGCATTATTTAATGAATTTGCTGCATTATTTAAGGACTCTGCTGCATTATTTAATGACTCTGCTGCGGTATTTAAGGACTCTGCTGCATTATGTAAGCACTCTGCTGCATTATTTAAGGACTTTGCTGCATTATTTAAGGACTCTGCTGCGGTGTTTTAGGACTCTGCTGCATTATTTAAGGACTTTGATGCATTATTTAAGATCGCTGCTGCAGAATTTAAGGAATCTGCTGCATTATTTAAGGACTTTGTTGCATTATTTAAGGACTGTGCTGCATTGTTTAAGGACTCTGCTGCATTATTTAAGGACTTTGTTGCATTATTTAAGGACTCTGCTGCATTATTTAAGGATGCTGCAGCAGTATTTAAGGCCTCCGCTGCATTATTTAAGGACTTTGCTGCATTATTTAAGGACTCTGCTGCATTATTAAGGACGTTGCTGCATTATTTAAGGACTTTATTGCATTATTTAAGGATTCTGCTGCATTATTTAAGGAATTTGCTGCATTATTTAAGGACTCTGCTGCATTATTTAAGGACTTTGTTGCATTATTTAATGACTGCTGCGGTATTTAAGGACTCTTCTGCATTATTTAAGGACTTTGCTGCATTATTTAAGGACTCTGCTGCAGTATTTAAGGACTCTGCTGCATTATTTAAGGACTTTGATGCATTATTTAAGATCGCTGCTGCAGAATTTAAGGAATCTGCTGCATTATTTAAGGACTTTGTTGCATTATTTAAGGACTGTGCTGCATTGTTTAAGGACTCTGCTGCATTATTTAAGGACTTTGTTGCATTATTTAAGGACTCTGCTGCATTATTTAAGGATGCTGAAGCAGTATTTAAGGCCTCCGCTGCATTATTTAAGGACTTTGCTGCATTATTTAAGGACTCTGCTGCATTATTAAGGACGTTGCTGCATTATTTAAGGACTTTATTGCATTATTTAAGGATTCTGCTGCATTATTTAAGGAATTTGCTGCATTATTTACTTTGCTGCATTATTTAAGGAGTTTGTTGCATTATTTAAGGACTCTGCTACATTATTTAAGGACTTTGTTGCATTATTTAAGGACTCTGCTGCATTATTTAAGGACTTTATTGCATTATTTAAGGATTCTGCTGCATTATTTAAGGAATTTGCTGCATTATTTAAGTACTTTGCTGCATTATTTAATGAGTTTGTTGCATTATTTAAGGACTCTGCTGCATTATTTTAGGACTGTGTTGCATTATTTAAGGACTCTGCTGCATTATTTAAGGACTTTGTTGCATTATTTAAGGACGCTGCTGCGGTATTTAAGGACTCTGCTGCATTATTTAAGGACTTTGCTGAATTATTTAAGTACTCAGCTGCATTACTAAGGGTGTTGCTGAATTTTATTTAAGGACTTTATTGCATTATTTAATGACTCTGTGCATTATTTAATGAATTTGCTGCATTATTTAAGGACTCTGCTGCATTATTTAATGACTCTGCTGCGGTATTTAAGGACTCTGCTGCATTATGTAAGCACTCTGCTGCATTATTTAAGGACTTTGCTGCATTATTTAAGGACTCTGCTGCGGTGTTTTAGGACTCTGCTGCATTATTTAAGGACTTTGATGCATTATTTAAGATCGCTGCTGCAGAATTTAAGGAATCTGCTGCATTATTTAAGGACTTTGTTGCATTATTTAAGGACTGTGCTGCATTGTTTAAGGACTCTGCTGCATTATTTAAGGACTTTGTTGCATTATTTAAGGACTCTGCTGCATTATTTAAGGATGCTGCAGCAGTATTTAAGGCCTCCGCTGCATTATTTAAGGACTTTGCTGCATTATTTAAGGACTCTGCTGCATTATTTAAGGACTTTATTGCATTATTTAAGGACTCTGCTGCATTATTTAAGGAATATGCTGCATTATTTAAGGACTCTGCTGTGGTATTTAAGGACTCTGCTGCATTATTTAAGGACTTTATTGCATTATTTAAGGACTCTGCTGCATTATTTAAGGAATATGCTGCATTATTTAATGACTCTGCTGTGGTATTTAAGGACTCTGCTGCATTATTTAAGGACTTTGATGCATTATTTAAGGACGCTGCTGCAGAATTTAAGGAATCTGCTGCATTATTTAAGGACTTTGTTGCATTATTTAAGGACTCTGCTGCATTATTTAATGACTTTGCTGCATTATTTAAGGACTCTGCTGCATTATTTAACGACTTTGCTGCATTATTTAAGGACTCTGCTGTATTATTAAGGACGTTGCTGCATTAATTAAGGACTTTATTGCATTATTTAAGGATTCTGCTGCATTATTTAAGGAATTTGATGCATTATTTAAGGACTCTGCTGCATTATTTAAGGACTTTGTTGCATTATTTAATGACTCTGCTGCGGTATTTAAGGACTCTGCTGCATTATTTAAGGACTTTGCTGCATTATTTAAGAACTCTGCTGCAGTATTTAAGGACTCTGCTGCATTATTTAAGGACTTTGATGCATTATTTAAGATCGCTGCTGCAGAATTTAAGGAATCTGCTGCATTATTTAAGGACTTTGTTGCATTATTTAAGGACTGTGCTGCATTGTTTAAGGACTCTGCTGCATTATTTAAGGACTTTGTTGCATTATTTAAGGACTCTGCTGCATTATTTAAGGATGCTGCAGCAGTATTTAAGGCCTCCGCTGCATTATTTAAGGACTTTGCTGCATTATTTAAGGACTCTGCTGCATTATTAAGGACGTTGCTGCATTATTTAAGGACTTTATTGCATTATTTAAGGATTCTGCTGCATTATTTAAGGAATTTGCTGCATTATTTAAGTACTTTGCTGCATTATTTAAGGAGTTTGTTGCATTATTTAAGGACTCTGCTGCATTATTTAAGGACTTTGTTGCATTATTTAAGGACTCTGCTGCATTATTTGAGGACTTTGTTGCATTATTTAAGGACGCTGCTGCGGTATTTAAGGACTCTGATGCATTATTTAAGGATTTTGCTGCATTATTTAAGGTCTCTGCTGCAGTATTTTAGGACTCTGCTGCATTATTTAAGGACTCTGCTGCATTATTTAAGGATTTTGCTGCATTATTTAAGGTCTCTGCTGCAGTATTTAAGGACTCTGCTGCATTATTTAAGGACTTTGTTGCATTATTTAAGGACTCTGCTGCATTATTTAAGGACTTTGTTGCATTATTTAAGGACTCTGCTGCATTATTTAAGGACTTTGCTGAATTATTTAAGGACTCTGCTGCTGTATTTAAGGACTCTGCTGCATTATTTAAGGACTTTGCTGCATTATTTAAGGACTTTGTTGCATTATTTAAGGACGCTGATGCAGTATTTAAGGAATCTGCTGCATTATTTAAGGATATTGCTGCATTATTTAAGGACTCAGCTGCATTATTAAGGACGTTGCTACATTATTTAAGGACTCTGCTGCATTATTTAAGGACTTTATTGCATTATTTAAGGACTCTGCTGCATTATTTAAGGAATATGCTGCATTATTTAAGGACTTTGCTGAATTATTTAAGGACTCTGCTGCTGTATTTAAGGACTCTGCTGCATTATTTAAGGAAAGGACTTTGCTGCATTATTTAAGGACTTTGTTGCATTATTTAAGGACGCTGCTGCAGTATTTAAGGACTCTGCTGCATTATTTAAGGATGTTGCTGCATTATTTAAGGACTCAGCTGCATTATTAAGGATGTTGCTGCATTATTTAAGGACTCTGCTGCATTATTTAAGGACTTTATTGCATTATTTAAGGACTCTGCTGCATTATTTAAGGAATATGCTGCATTATTTAAGGACTCTGCTGTGGTATTTAAGGACTCTGCTGCATTATTTAAGGACTTTATTGCATTATTTAAGGACTCTGCTGCATTATTTAAGGAATATGCTGCATTATTTAATGACTCTGCTGTGGTATTTAAGGACTCTGCTGCATTATTTAAGGACTTTGATGCATTATTTAAGGACGCTGCTTCAGAATTTAAGGAATCTGCTGCATTATTTAAGGACTTTGTTGCATTATTTAAGGACTCTGCTTCATTATTTAATGACTTTGCTGCATTATTTAAGGACTTTGCTGCATTATTTAAGGACTCTGCTGTATTATTAAGGACGTTGCTGCATTAATTAAGGACTTTATTGCATTATTTAAGGATTCTGCTGCATTATTTAAGGAATTTGATGCATTATTTAAGGACTCTGCTGCATTATTTAAGGACTTTGTTGCATTATTTAATGACTGCTGCGGTATTTAAGGACTCTTCTGCATTATTTAAGGACTTTGCTGCATTATTTAAGGACTCTGCTGCAGTATTTAAGGACTCTGCTGCATTATTTAAGGACTTTGATGCATTATTTAAGATCGCTGCTGCAGAATTTAAGGAATCTGCTGCATTATTTAAGGACTTTGTTGCATTATTTAAGGACTGTGCTGCATTGTTTAAGGACTCTGCTGCATTATTTAAGGACTTTGTTGCATTATTTAAGGACTCTGCTGCATTATTTAAGGATGCTGAAGCAGTATTTAAGGCCTCCGCTGCATTATTTAAGGACTTTGCTGCATTATTTAAGGACTCTGCTGCATTATTAAGGACGTTGCTGCATTATTTAAGGACTTTATTGCATTATTTAAGGATTCTGCTGCATTATTTAAGGAATTTGCTGCATTATTTAAGTACTTTGCTGCATTATTTAAGGAGTTTGTTGCATTATTTAAGGACTCTGCTACATTATTTAAGGACTTTGTTGCATTATTTAAGGACTCTGCTGCATTATTTAAGGACTTTATTGCATTATTTAAGGATTCTGCTGCATTATTTAAGGAATTTGCTGCATTATTTAAGTACTTTGCTGCATTATTTAATGAGTTTGTTGCATTATTTAAGGACTCTGCTGCATTATTTTAGGACTGTGTTGCATTATTTAAGGACTCTGCTGCATTATTTAAGGACTTTGTTGCATTATTTAAGGACGCTGCTGCGGTATTTAAGGACTCTGCTGCATTATTTAAGGACTTTGCTGAATTATTTAAGTACTCAGCTGCATTACTAAGGGTGTTGCTGAATTTTATTTAAGGACTTTATTGCATTATTTAATGACTCTGTGCATTATTTAATGAATTTGCTGCATTATTTAAGGACTCTGCTGCATTATTTAATGACTCTGCTGCGGTATTTAAGGACTCTGCTGCATTATGTAAGCACTCTGCTGCATTATTTAAGGACTTTGCTGCATTATTTAAGGACTCTGCTGCGGTGTTTTAGGACTCTGCTGCATTATTTAAGGACTTTGATGCATTATTTAAGATCGCTGCTGCAGAATTTAAGGAATCTGCTGCATTATTTAAGGACTTTGTTGCATTATTTAAGGACTGTGCTGCATTGTTTAAGGACTCTGCTGCATTATTTAAGGACTTTGTTGCATTATTTAAGGACTCTGCTGCATTATTTAAGGATGCTGCAGCAGTATTTAAGGCCTCCGCTGCATTATTTAAGGACTTTGCTGCATTATTTAAGGACTCTGCTGCATTATTAAGGACGTTGCTGCATTATTTAAGGACTTTATTGCATTATTTAAGGATTCTGCTGCATTATTTAAGGAATTTGCTGCATTATTTAAGTACTTTGCTGCATTATTTAAGGAGTTTGTTGCATTATTTAAGGACTCTGCTGCATTATTTAAGGACTTTGTTGCATTATTTAAGGACTCTGCTGCATTATTTGAGGACTTTGTTGCATTATTTAAGGACGCTGCTGCGGTATTTAAGGACTCTGATGCATTATTTAAGGATTTTGCTGCATTATTTAAGGTCTCTGCTGCAGTATTTTAGGACTCTGCTGCATTATTTAAGGACTCTGCTGCATTATTTAAGGATTTTGCTGCATTATTTAAGGTCTCTGCTGCAGTATTTAAGGACTCTGCTGCATTATTTAAGGACTTTGTTGCATTATTTAAGGACTCTGCTGCATTATTTAAGGACTTTGTTGCATTATTTAAGGACTCTGCTGCATTATTTAAGGACTTTGCTGAATTATTTAAGGACTCTGCTGCTGTATTTAAGGACTCTGCTGCATTATTTAAGGACTTTGCTGCATTATTTAAGGACTTTGTTGCATTATTTAAGGACGCTGATGCAGTATTTAAGGAATCTGCTGCATTATTTAAGGAAAGGACGTTGCTGCATTATTTAAGGACTCTGCTGCATTATTTAAGGACTTTATTGCATTATTTAAGGACTCTGCTGCATTATTTAAGGAATATGCTGCATTATTTAAGGACTTTGCTGAATTATTTAAGGACTCTGCTGCTGTATTTAAGGACTCTGCTGCATTATTTAAGGAAAGGACTTTGCTGCATTATTTAAGGACTTTGTTGCATTATTTAAGGACGCTGCTGCAGTATTTAAGGACTCTGCTGCATTATTTAAGGATGTTGCTGCATTATTTAAGGACTCAGCTGCATTATTAAGGATGTTGCTGCATTATTTAAGGACTCTGCTGCATTATTTAAGGACTTTATTGCATTATTTAAGGACTCTGCTGCATTATTTAAGGAATATGCTGCATTATTTAAGGACTCTGCTGTGGTATTTAAGGACTCTGCTGCATTATTTAAGGACTTTATTGCATTATTTAAGGACTCTGCTGCATTATTTAAGGAATATGCTGCATTATTTAATGACTCTGCTGTGGTATTTAAGGACTCTGCTGCATTATTTAAGGACTTTGATGCATTATTTAAGGACGCTGCTGCAGAATTTAAGGAATCTGCTGCATTATTTAAGGACTTTGTTGCATTATTTAAGGACTCTGCTGCATTATTTAATGACTTTGCTGCATTATTTAAGGACTCTGCTGCATTATTTAACGACTTTGCTGCATTATTTAAGGACTCTGCTGTATTATTAAGGACGTTGCTGCATTAATTAAGGACTTTATTGCATTATTTAAGGATTCTGCTGCATTATTTAAGGAATTTGATGCATTATTTAAGGACTCTGCTGCATTATTTAAGGACTTTGTTGCATTATTTAATGACTCTGATGCGGTATTTAAGGACTCTGCTGCATTATTTAAGGACTTTGCTGCATTATTTAAGGACTCTGCTGCAGTATTTAAGGACTCTGCTGCAGTATTTAAGGACTCTGCTGCATTATTTAAGGACTTTGATGCATTATTTAAGATCGCTGCTGCAGAATTTAAGGAATCTGCTGCATTATTTAAGGACTTTGTTGCATTATTTAAGGACTGTGCTGCATTGTTTAAGGACTCTGCTGCATTATTTAAGGACTTTATTGCATTATTTAAGGACTCTGCTGCATTATTTAAGGATGCTGCAGCAGTATTTAAGGCCTCCGCTGCATTATTTAAGGACTTTGCTGCATTATTTAAGGACTCTGCTGCATTATTAAGGACGTTGCTGCATTATTTAAGGACTTTATTGCATTATTTAAGGATTCTGCTGCATTATTTAAGGAATTTGCTGCATTATTTAAGTACTTTGCTGCATTATTTAAGGAGTTTGTTGCATTATTTAAGGACTCTGCTACATTATTTACGGACTTTATTGCATTATTTAAGGATTCTGCTGCATTATTTAAGGAATTTGCTGCATTATTTAAGTACTTTGCTGCATTATTTAATGAGTTTGTTGCATTATTTAAGGACTCTGCTGCATTATTTTAGGACTGTGTTGCATTATTTAAGGACTCTGCTGCATTATTTAAGGACTTTGTTGCATTATTTAAGGATGCTGCTGCGGTATTTAAGGACTCTGCTGCATTATTTAAGGACTTTGCTGAATTATTTAAGTACTCAGCTGCATTATTAAGGGTGTTGCTGAATTTTATTTAAGGACTTTATTGCATTATTTAATGACTCTGTGCATTATTTAATGAATTTGCTGCATTATTTAAGGACTCTGCTGCATTATTTAATGACTCTGCTGCGGTATTTAAGGACTCTGCTGCATTATGTAAGCACTCTGCTGCATTATTTAAGGACTTTGCTGCATTATTTAAGGACTCTGCTGCGGTGTTTTAGGACTCTGCTGCATTATTTAAGGACTTTGATGCATTATTTAAGATCGCTGCTGCAGAATTTAAGGAATCTGCTGCATTATTTAAGGACTTTGTTGCATTATTTAAGGACTGTGCTGCATTGTTTAAGGACTCTGCTGCATTATTTAAGGACTTTGTTGCATTATTTAAGGACTCTGCTGCATTATTTAAGGATGCTGCAGCAGTATTTAAGGCCTCCGCTGCATTATTTAAGGACTTTGCTGCATTATTTAAGGACTCTGCTGCATTATTAAGGACGTTGCTGCATTATTTAAGGACTTTATTGCATTATTTAAGGATTCTGCTGCATTATTTAAGGAATTTGCTGCATTATTTAAGTACTTTGCTGCATTATTTAAGGAGTTTGTTGCATTATTTAAGGACTCTGCTGCATTATTTAAGGACTTTGTTGCATTATTTAAGGACTCTGCTGCATTATTTGAGGACTTTGTTGCATTATTTAAGGACGCTGCTGCGGTATTTAAGGACTCTGATGCATTATTTAAGGATTTTGCTGCATTATTTAAGGTCTCTGCTGCAGTATTTTAGGACTCTGCTGCATTATTTAAGGACTCTGCTGCATTATTTAAGGATTTTGCTGCATTATTTAAGGTCTCTGCTGCAGTATTTAAGGACTCTGCTGCATTATTTAAGGACTTTGTTGCATTATTTAAGGACTCTGCTGCATTATTTAAGGACTTTGTTGCATTATTTAAGGACTCTGCTGCATTATTTAAGGACTTTGCTGAATTATTTAAGGACTCTGCTGCTGTATTTAAGGACTCTGCTGCATTATTTAAGGACTTTGCTGCATTATTTAAGGACTTTGTTGCATTATTTAAGGACGCTGATGCAGTATTTAAGGAATCTGCTGCATTATTTAAGGATATTGCTGCATTATTTAAGGACTCAGCTGCATTATTAAGGACGTTGCTGCATTATTTAAGGACTCTGCTGCATTATTTAAGGACTTTATTGCATTATTTAAGGACTCTGCTGCATTATTTAAGGAATATGCTGCAGTATTTAAGGACTTTGCTGAATTATTTAAGGACTCTGCTGCTGTATTTAAGGACTCTGCTGCATTATTTAAGGAAAGGACTTTGCTGCATTATTTAAGGACTTTGTTGCATTATTTAAGGACGCTGCTGCAGTATTTAAGGACTCTGCTGCATTATTTAAGGATGTTGCTGCATTATTTAAGGACTCAGCTGCATTATTAAGGATGTTGCTGCATTATTTAAGGACTCTGCTGCATTATTTAAGGACTTTATTGCATTATTTAAGGACTTTGATGCATTATTTAAGGACGCTGCTGCAGAATTTAAGGAATCTGCTGCATTATTTATGGACTTTGTTGCATTATTTAAGGACTCTGCTGCATTATTTAATGACTTTATTGCATTATTTAAGGATTCTGCTGCATTATTTAAGGAATTTATTGCATTATTTAAGGACTCTGCTGCATTATTTAAGGACTTTATTGCATTATTTAAGGATTCTGCTGCATTATTTAAGGAATTTGCTGCATTATTTAAGTACTTTGCTGCATTATTTAATGAGTTTGTTGCATTATTTAAGGACTCTGCTGCATTATTTAAGGACTTTGTTGCATTATTTAAGGACTCTGCTGCATTATTTAAGGACTTTGTTGCATTATTTAAGGACGCTGCTGCTGTATTTAAGGACTCTGCTGCATTATTTAAGGACTTTGCTGCATTATTTAAGGACTGTGCTGCATTGTTTAAGGACTCTGCTGCATTATTTAAGGACTTTGCTGCATTATTTAAGGACTCTGCTGCATTATTTAAGGACTTTGTTGCATTATTTGAGGACTGTGCTGCATTGTATAAGGACTCTGCTGCATTATTTAAGGACTTTGCTGCATTATTTAAGGACTCTGCTGCATTATTTAAGGACTTTGTTGCATTATTTAAGGACTCTGCTGCATTATTTAAGGACTTTGTTGCATTATTTAAGGACTCTGCTGCATTATTTGAGGACTTTGTTGCATTATTTAAGGACGCTGCTGCGGTATTTAAGGACTCTGATGCATTATTTAAGGATTTTGCTGCATTATTTAAGGTCTCTGCTGCAGTATTTTAGGACTCTGCTGCATTATTTAAGGACTCTGCTGCATTATTTAAGGATTTTGCTGCATTATTTAAGGTCTCTGCTGCAGTATTTAAGGACTCTGCTGCATTATTTAAGGACTTTGTTGCATTATTTAAGGACTCTGCTGCATTATTTAAGGACTTTGTTGCATTATTTAAGGACTCTGCTGCATTATTTAAGGACTTTGCTGAATTATTTAAGGACTCTGCTGCTGTATTTAAGGACTCTGCTGCATTATTTAAGGACTTTGCTGCATTATTTAAGGACTTTGTTGCATTATTTAAGGACGCTGATGCAGTATTTAAGGAATCTGCTGCATTATTTAAGGAAAGGACGTTGCTGCATTATTTAAGGACTCTGCTGCATTATTTAAGGACTTTATTGCATTATTTAAGGACTCTGCTGCATTATTTAAGGAATATGCTGCATTATTTAAGGACTTTGCTGAATTATTTAAGGACTCTGCTGCTGTATTTAAGGACTCTGCTGCATTATTTAAGGAAAGGACTTTGCTGCATTATTTAAGGACTTTGTTGCATTATTTAAGGACGCTGCTGCAGTATTTAAGGACTCTGCTGCATTATTTAAGGATGTTGCTGCATTATTTAAGGACTCAGCTGCATTATTAAGGATGTTGCTGCATTATTTAAGGACTCTGCTGCATTATTTAAGGACTTTATTGCATTATTTAAGGACTCTGCTGCATTATTTAAGGAATATGCTGCATTATTTAAGGACTCTGCTGTGGTATTTAAGGACTCTGCTGCATTATTTAAGGACTTTATTGCATTATTTAAGGACTCTGCTGCATTATTTAAGGAATATGCTGCATTATTTAATGACTCTGCTGTGGTATTTAAGGACTCTGCTGCATTATTTAAGGACTTTGATGCATTATTTAAGGACGCTGCTGCAGAATTTAAGGAATCTGCTGCATTATTTAAGGACTTTGTTGCATTATTTAAGGACTCTGCTGCATTATTTAATGACTTTGCTGCATTATTTAAGGACTCTGCTGCATTATTTAACGACTTTGCTGCATTATTTAAGGACTCTGCTGTATTATTAAGGACGTTGCTGCATTAATTAAGGACTTTATTGCATTATTTAAGGATTCTGCTGCATTATTTAAGGAATTTGATGCATTATTTAAGGACTCTGCTGCATTATTTAAGGACTTTGTTGCATTATTTAATGACTCTGATGCGGTATTTAAGGACTCTGCTGCATTATTTAAGGACTTTGCTGCATTATTTAAGGACTCTGCTGCAGTATTTAAGGACTCTGCTGCAGTATTTAAGGACTCTGCTGCATTATTTAAGGACTTTGATGCATTATTTAAGATCGCTGCTGCAGAATTTAAGGAATCTGCTGCATTATTTAAGGACTTTGTTGCATTATTTAAGGACTGTGCTGCATTGTTTAAGGACTCTGCTGCATTATTTAAGGACTTTATTGCATTATTTAAGGACTCTGCTGCATTATTTAAGGATGCTGCAGCAGTATTTAAGGCCTCCGCTGCATTATTTAAGGACTTTGCTGCATTATTTAAGGACTCTGCTGCATTATTAAGGACGTTGCTGCATTATTTAAGGACTTTATTGCATTATTTAAGGATTCTGCTGCATTATTTAAGGAATTTGCTGCATTATTTAAGTACTTTGCTGCATTATTTAAGGAGTTTGTTGCATTATTTAAGGACTCTGCTACATTATTTACGGACTTTATTGCATTATTTAAGGATTCTGCTGCATTATTTAAGGAATTTGCTGCATTATTTAAGTACTTTGCTGCATTATTTAATGAGTTTGTTGCATTATTTAAGGACTCTGCTGCATTATTTTAGGACTGTGTTGCATTATTTAAGGACTCTGCTGCATTATTTAAGGACTTTGTTGCATTATTTAAGGATGCTGCTGCGGTATTTAAGGACTCTGCTGCATTATTTAAGGACTTTGCTGAATTATTTAAGTACTCAGCTGCATTATTAAGGGTGTTGCTGAATTTTATTTAAGGACTTTATTGCATTATTTAATGACTCTGTGCATTATTTAATGAATTTGCTGCATTATTTAAGGACTCTGCTGCATTATTTAATGACTCTGCTGCGGTATTTAAGGACTCTGCTGCATTATGTAAGCACTCTGCTGCATTATTTAAGGACTTTGCTGCATTATTTAAGGACTCTGCTGCGGTGTTTTAGGACTCTGCTGCATTATTTAAGGACTTTGATGCATTATTTAAGATCGCTGCTGCAGAATTTAAGGAATCTGCTGCATTATTTAAGGACTTTGTTGCATTATTTAAGGACTGTGCTGCATTGTTTAAGGACTCTGCTGCATTATTTAAGGACTTTGTTGCATTATTTAAGGACTCTGCTGCATTATTTAAGGATGCTGCAGCAGTATTTAAGGCCTCCGCTGCATTATTTAAGGACTTTGCTGCATTATTTAAGGACTCTGCTGCATTATTAAGGACGTTGCTGCATTATTTAAGGACTTTATTGCATTATTTAAGGATTCTGCTGCATTATTTAAGGAATTTGCTGCATTATTTAAGTACTTTGCTGCATTATTTAAGGAGTTTGTTGCATTATTTAAGGACTCTGCTGCATTATTTAAGGACTTTGTTGCATTATTTAAGGACTCTGCTGCATTATTTGAGGACTTTGTTGCATTATTTAAGGACGCTGCTGCGGTATTTAAGGACTCTGATGCATTATTTAAGGATTTTGCTGCATTATTTAAGGTCTCTGCTGCAGTATTTTAGGACTCTGCTGCATTATTTAAGGACTCTGCTGCATTATTTAAGGATTTTGCTGCATTATTTAAGGTCTCTGCTGCAGTATTTAAGGACTCTGCTGCATTATTTAAGGACTTTGTTGCATTATTTAAGGACTCTGCTGCATTATTTAAGGACTTTGTTGCATTATTTAAGGACTCTGCTGCATTATTTAAGGACTTTGCTGAATTATTTAAGGACTCTGCTGCTGTATTTAAGGACTCTGCTGCATTATTTAAGGACTTTGCTGCATTATTTAAGGACTTTGTTGCATTATTTAAGGACGCTGATGCAGTATTTAAGGAATCTGCTGCATTATTTAAGGATATTGCTGCATTATTTAAGGACTCAGCTGCATTATTAAGGACGTTGCTGCATTATTTAAGGACTCTGCTGCATTATTTAAGGACTTTATTGCATTATTTAAGGACTCTGCTGCATTATTTAAGGAATATGCTGCAGTATTTAAGGACTTTGCTGAATTATTTAAGGACTCTGCTGCTGTATTTAAGGACTCTGCTGCATTATTTAAGGAAAGGACTTTGCTGCATTATTTAAGGACTTTGTTGCATTATTTAAGGACGCTGCTGCAGTATTTAAGGACTCTGCTGCATTATTTAAGGATGTTGCTGCATTATTTAAGGACTCAGCTGCATTATTAAGGATGTTGCTGCATTATTTAAGGACTCTGCTGCATTATTTAAGGACTTTATTGCATTATTTAAGGACTTTGATGCATTATTTAAGGACGCTGCTGCAGAATTTAAGGAATCTGCTGCATTATTTATGGACTTTGTTGCATTATTTAAGGACTCTGCTGCATTATTTAATGACTTTATTGCATTATTTAAGGATTCTGCTGCATTATTTAAGGAATTTATTGCATTATTTAAGGACTCTGCTGCATTATTTAAGGACTTTATTGCATTATTTAAGGATTCTGCTGCATTATTTAAGGAATTTGCTGCATTATTTAAGTACTTTGCTGCATTATTTAATGAGTTTGTTGCATTATTTAAGGACTCTGCTGCATTATTTAAGGACTTTGTTGCATTATTTAAGGACTCTGCTGCATTATTTAAGGACTTTGTTGCATTATTTAAGGACGCTGCTGCTGTATTTAAGGACTCTGCTGCATTATTTAAGGACTTTGCTGCATTATTTAAGGACTGTGCTGCATTGTTTAAGGACTCTGCTGCATTATTTAAGGACTTTGCTGCATTATTTAAGGACTCTGCTGCATTATTTAAGGACTTTGTTGCATTATTTGAGGACTGTGCTGCATTGTATAAGGACTCTGCTGCATTATTTAAGGACTTTGCTGCATTATTTAAGGACTCTGCTGCATTATTTAAGGACTTTGTTGCATTATTTAAGGACTCTGCTGCATTATTTAAGGACTTTGTTGCACTATTTAAGGACTCTGCTGCATTATTTAAGGACTTTGTTGCATTATTTAAGGACTCTGTTGCATTATTTAAGGACTTTGCTGCATTATTTAAGTACTCTGGTGCATTATTTAAGGACTTTGTTGCATTATTTAAGGACTCTGCTGCATTATTTAAGGACTTTGTTGCATTATTTAAGGACTCTGCTGCATTATTTAAGGACTTTGCTGCATTATTTAAGTATGCTGCTGCGGTATTTAAGGCCTCTGCTGCATTATTTAAGTACTTTGCTGCATTATTTAAGGACTCTGCTGCATTATTAAGGACGTTGCTGCATTAGATAAGGACTTTATTGCATTATTTAAGGATTCTGCTGCATTATTTAAAGAATTTGCTGCATTATTTAAGGACTTTGCTGCATTATTAAGGACTTTGTTGCATTATTTAATCACTCTGCTGCGGAATTTAAGGACTCTGCTGCATTATTTAAGGACTTTGCTGCATTATTTAAGGACTCTGCTGCAGTATTTAAGGACTCTGCTGCATTATTTAAGGACTTTGTTGCATTATTTAAGGACTCTGCTGCATTATTTAAGGACTTTGTTGCATTATTTAAGGACTCTGCTGCATTATTTAAGGACTTTGCTGAATTATTTAAGGACTCTGCTGCTGTATTTAAGGACTCTGCTGCATTATTTAAGGACTTTGCTGCATTATTTAAGGACTTTGTTGCATTATTTAAGGACGCTGATGCAGTATTTAAGGAATCTGCTGCATTATTTAAGGATATTGCTGCATTATTTAAGGACTCAGCTGCATTATTAAGGACGTTGCTGCATTATTTAAGGACTCTGCTGCATTATTTAAGGACTTTATTGCATTATTTAAGGACTCTGCTGCATTATTTAAGGAATATGCTGCAGTATTTAAGGACTTTGCTGAATTATTTAAGGACTCTGCTGCTGTATTTAAGGACTCTGCTGCATTATTTAAGGAAAGGACTTTGCTGCATTATTTAAGGACTTTGTTGCATTATTTAAGGACGCTGCTGCAGTATTTAAGGACTCTGCTGCATTATTTAAGGATGTTGCTGCATTATTTAAGGACTCAGCTGCATTATTAAGGATGTTGCTGCATTATTTAAGGACTCTGCTGCATTATTTAAGGACTTTATTGCATTATTTAAGGACTTTGATGCATTATTTAAGGACGCTGCTGCAGAATTTAAGGAATCTGCTGCATTATTTATGGACTTTGTTGCATTATTTAAGGACTCTGCTGCATTATTTAATGACTTTATTGCATTATTTAAGGATTCTGCTGCATTATTTAAGGAATTTATTGCATTATTTAAGGACTCTGCTGCATTATTTAAGGACTTTATTGCATTATTTAAGGATTCTGCTGCATTATTTAAGGAATTTGCTGCATTATTTAAGTACTTTGCTGCATTATTTAATGAGTTTGTTGCATTATTTAAGGACTCTGCTGCATTATTTAAGGACTTTGTTGCATTATTTAAGGACTCTGCTGCATTATTTAAGGACTTTGTTGCATTATTTAAGGACGCTGCTGCTGTATTTAAGGACTCTGCTGCATTATTTAAGGACTTTGCTGCATTATTTAAGGACTGTGCTGCATTGTTTAAGGACTCTGCTGCATTATTTAAGGACTTTGCTGCATTATTTAAGGACTCTGCTGCATTATTTAAGGACTTTGTTGCATTATTTGAGGACTGTGCTGCATTGTATAAGGACTCTGCTGCATTATTTAAGGACTTTGCTGCATTATTTAAGGACTCTGCTGCATTATTTAAGGACTTTGTTGCATTATTTAAGGACTCTGCTGCATTATTTAAGGACTTTGTTGCACTATTTAAGGACTCTGCTGCATTATTTAAGGACTTTGTTGCATTATTTAAGGACTCTGTTGCATTATTTAAGGACTTTGCTGCATTATTTAAGTACTCTGGTGCATTATTTAAGGACTTTGTTGCATTATTTAAGGACTCTGCTGCATTATTTAAGGACTTTGTTGCATTATTTAAGGACTCTGCTGCATTATTTAAGGACTTTGCTGCATTATTTAAGTATGCTGCTGCGGTATTTAAGGCCTCTGCTGCATTATTTAAGTACTTTGCTGCATTATTTAAGGACTCTGCTGCATTATTAAGGACGTTGCTGCATTAGATAAGGACTTTATTGCATTATTTAAGGATTCTGCTGCATTATTTAAAGAATTTGCTGCATTATTTAAGGACTTTGCTGCATTATTAAGGACTTTGTTGCATTATTTAATCACTCTGCTGCGGAATTTAAGGACTCTGCTGCATTATTTAAGGACTTTGCTGCATTATTTAAGGACTCTGCTGCAGTATTTAAGGACTCTGCTGCATTATTTAAGGACTTTGTTGCATTATTTAAGGACTCTGCTGCATTATTTAAGGACTTTGTTGCATTATTTAAGGACTCTGCTGCATTATTTAAGGACTTTGCTGAATTATTTAAGGACGCTGCTGCTGTATTTAAGGACTCTGCTGCATTATTTAAGGACTTTGCTGCATTATTTAAGGACTGTGTTGCATTGTTTAAGGACTCTGCTGCATTATTTAAGGACTTTGCTGCATTATTTAAGGACTCTGCTGCATTATTTAAGGACTTTGTTGCATTATTTAAGGACTGTGCTGCATTATTTGAGGACTTTGTTGCATTATTTAAGGACGCTGCTGCGGTATTTAAGGACTCTGATGCATTATTTAAGGATTTTGCTGCATTATTTAAGGTCTCTGCTGCAGTATTTTAGGACTCTGCTGCATTATTTAAGGACTCTGCTGCATTATTTAAGGATTTTGCTGCATTATTTAAGGTCTCTGCTGCAGTATTTAAGGACTCTGCTGCATTATTTAAGGACTTTGTTGCATTATTTAAGGACTCTGCTGCATTATTTAAGGACTTTGTTGCATTATTTAAGGACTCTGCTGCATTATTTAAGGACTTTGCTGAATTATTTAAGGACTCTGCTGCTGTATTTAAGGACTCTGCTGCATTATTTAAGGACTTTGCTGCATTATTTAAGGACTTTGTTGCATTATTTAAGGACGCTGATGCAGTATTTAAGGAATCTGCTGCATTATTTAAGGAAAGGACGTTGCTGCATTATTTAAGGACTCTGCTGCATTATTTAAGGACTTTATTGCATTATTTAAGGACTCTGCTGCATTATTTAAGGAATATGCTGCATTATTTAAGGACTTTGCTGAATTATTTAAGGACTCTGCTGCTGTATTTAAGGACTCTGCTGCATTATTTAAGGAAAGGACTTTGCTGCATTATTTAAGGACTTTGTTGCATTATTTAAGGACGCTGCTGCAGTATTTAAGGACTCTGCTGCATTATTTAAGGATGTTGCTGCATTATTTAAGGATGTTGCTGCATTATTTAAGGACTCAGCTGCATTATTAAGGATGTTGCTGCATTATTTAAGGACTTTATTGCATTATTTAAGGACTCTGCTGCATTATTTAAGGAATATGCTGCATTATTTAAGGACTCTGCTGTGGTATTTAAGGACTCTGCTGCATTATTTAAGGACTTTATTGCATTATTTAAGGACTCTGCTGCATTATTTAAGGAATATGCTGCATTATTTAATGACTCTGCTGTGGTATTTAAGGACTCTGCTGCATTATTTAAGGACTTTGATGCATTATTTAAGGACGCTGCTGCAGAATTTAAGGAATCTGCTGCATTATTTAAGGACTTTGTTGCATTATTTAAGGACTCTGCTGCATTATTTAATGACTTTGCTTGCATTATTTAAGGACTCTGCTGCATTATTTAACGACTTTGCTGCATTATTTAAGGACTCTGCTGTATTATTAAGGACGTTGCTGCATTAATTAAGGACTTTATTGCATTATTTAAGGATTCTGCTGCATTATTTAAGGAATTTGATGCATTATTTAAGGACTCTGCTGCATTATTTAAGGACTTTGTTGCATTATTTAATGACTCTGATGCGGTATTTAAGGACTCTGCTGCATTATTTAAGGACTTTGCTGCATTATTTAAGGACTCTGCTGCAGTATTTAAGGACTCTGCTGCAGTATTTAAGGACTCTGCTGCATTATTTAAGGACTTTGATGCATTATTTAAGATCGCTGCTGCAGAATTTAAGGAATCTGCTGCATTATTTAAGGACTTTGTTGCATTATTTAAGGACTGTGCTGCATTGTTTAAGGACTCTGCTGCATTATTTAAGGACTTTATTGCATTATTTAAGGACTCTGCTGCATTATTTAAGGATGCAGCAGCAGTATTTAAGGCCTCCGCTGCATTATTTAAGGACTTTGCTGCATTATTTAAGGACTCTGCTGCATTATTAAGGACGTTGCTGCATTATTTAAGGACTTTATTGCATTATTTAAGGATTCTGCTGCATTATTTAAGGAATTTGCTGCATTATTTAAGTACTTTGCTGCATTATTTAAGGAGTTTGTTGCATTATTTAAGGACTCTGCTACATTATTTAAGGACTTTATTGCATTATTTAAGGATTCTGCTGCATTATTTAAGGAATTTGCTGCATTATTTAAGTACTTTGCTGCATTATTTAATGAGTTTGTTGCATTATTTAAGGACTCTGCTGCATTATTTTAGGACTGTGTTGCATTATTTAAGGACTCTGCTGCATTATTTAAGGACTTTGTTGCATTATTTAAGGATGCTGCTGCGGTATTTAAGGACTCTGCTGCATTATTTAAGGACTTTGCTGAATTATTTAAGTACTCAGCTGCATTATTAAGGGTGTTGCTGAATTTTATTTAAGGACTTTATTGCATTATTTAATGACTCTGTGCATTATTTAATGAATTTGCTGCATTATTTAAGGACTCTGCTGCATTATTTAATGACTCTGCTGCGGTATTTAAGGACTCTGCTGCATTATGTAAGCACTCTGCTGCATTATTTAAGGACTTTGCTGCATTATTTAAGGACTCTGCTGCGGTGTTTTAGGACTCTGCTGCATTATTTAAGGACTTTGATGCATTATTTAAGATCGCTGCTGCAGAATTTAAGGAATCTGCTGCATTATTTAAGGACTTTGTTGCATTATTTAAGGACTGTGCTGCATTGTTTAAGGACTCTGCTGCATTATTTAAGGACTTTGTTGCATTATTTAAGGACTCTGCTGCATTATTTAAGGATGCTGCAGCAGTATTTAAGGCCTCCGCTGCATTATTTAAGGACTTTGCTGCATTATTTAAGGACTCTGCTGCATTATTAAGGACGTTGCTGCATTATTTAAGGACTTTATTGCATTATTTAAGGATTCTGCTGCATTATTTAAGGAATTTGCTGCATTATTTAAGTACTTTGCTGCATTATTTAAGGAGTTTGTTGCATTATTTAAGGACTCTGCTGCATTATTTAAGGACTTTGTTGCATTATTTAAGGACTCTGCTGCATTATTTGAGGACTTTGTTGCATTATTTAAGGACGCTGCTGCGGTATTTAAGGACTCTGATGCATTATTTAAGGATTTTGCTGCATTATTTAAGGTCTCTGCTGCAGTATTTTAGGACTCTGCTGCATTATTTAAGGACTCTGCTGCATTATTTAAGGATTTTGCTGCATTATTTAAGGTCTCTGCTGCAGTATTTAAGGACTCTGCTGCATTATTTAAGGACTTTGTTGCATTATTTAAGGACTCTGCTGCATTATTTAAGGACTTTGTTGCATTATTTAAGGACTCTGCTGCATTATTTAAGGACTTTGCTGAATTATTTAAGGACTCTGCTGCTGTATTTAAGGACTCTGCTGCATTATTTAAGGACTTTGCTGCATTATTTAAGGACTTTGTTGCATTATTTAAGGACGCTGATGCAGTATTTAAGGAATCTGCTGCATTATTTAAGGATATTGCTGCATTATTTAAGGACTCAGCTGCATTATTAAGGACGTTGCTGCATTATTTAAGGACTCTGCTGCATTATTTAAGGACTTTATTGCATTATTTAAGGACTCTGCTGCATTATTTAAGGAATATGCTGCAGTATTTAAGGACTTTGCTGAATTATTTAAGGACTCTGCTGCTGTATTTAAGGACTCTGCTGCATTATTTAAGGAAAGGACTTTGCTGCATTATTTAAGGACTTTGTTGCATTATTTAAGGACGCTGCTGCAGTATTTAAGGACTCTGCTGCATTATTTAAGGATGTTGCTGCATTATTTAAGGACTCAGCTGCATTATTAAGGATGTTGCTGCATTATTTAAGGACTCTGCTGCATTATTTAAGGACTTTATTGCATTATTTAAGGACTTTGATGCATTATTTAAGGACGCTGCTGCAGAATTTAAGGAATCTGCTGCATTATTTATGGACTTTGTTGCATTATTTAAGGACTCTGCTGCATTATTTAATGACTTTATTGCATTATTTAAGGATTCTGCTGCATTATTTAAGGAATTTATTGCATTATTTAAGGACTCTGCTGCATTATTTAAGGACTTTATTGCATTATTTAAGGATTCTGCTGCATTATTTAAGGAATTTGCTGCATTATTTAAGTACTTTGCTGCATTATTTAATGAGTTTGTTGCATTATTTAAGGACTCTGCTGCATTATTTAAGGACTTTGTTGCATTATTTAAGGACTCTGCTGCATTATTTAAGGACTTTGTTGCATTATTTAAGGACGCTGCTGCTGTATTTAAGGACTCTGCTGCATTATTTAAGGACTTTGCTGCATTATTTAAGGACTGTGCTGCATTGTTTAAGGACTCTGCTGCATTATTTAAGGACTTTGCTGCATTATTTAAGGACTCTGCTGCATTATTTAAGGACTTTGTTGCATTATTTGAGGACTGTGCTGCATTGTATAAGGACTCTGCTGCATTATTTAAGGACTTTGCTGCATTATTTAAGGACTCTGCTGCATTATTTAAGGACTTTGTTGCATTATTTAAGGACTCTGCTGCATTATTTAAGGACTTTGTTGCACTATTTAAGGACTCTGCTGCATTATTTAAGGACTTTGTTGCATTATTTAAGGACTCTGTTGCATTATTTAAGGACTTTGCTGCATTATTTAAGTACTCTGGTGCATTATTTAAGGACTTTGTTGCATTATTTAAGGACTCTGCTGCATTATTTAAGGACTTTGTTGCATTATTTAAGGACTCTGCTGCATTATTTAAGGACTTTGCTGCATTATTTAAGTATGCTGCTGCGGTATTTAAGGCCTCTGCTGCATTATTTAAGTACTTTGCTGCATTATTTAAGGACTCTGCTGCATTATTAAGGACGTTGCTGCATTAGATAAGGACTTTATTGCATTATTTAAGGATTCTGCTGCATTATTTAAAGAATTTGCTGCATTATTTAAGGACTTTGCTGCATTATTAAGGACTTTGTTGCATTATTTAATCACTCTGCTGCGGAATTTAAGGACTCTGCTGCATTATTTAAGGACTTTGCTGCATTATTTAAGGACTCTGCTGCAGTATTTAAGGACTCTGCTGCATTATTTAAGGACTTTGTTGCATTATTTAAGGACTCTGCTGCATTATTTAAGGACTTTGTTGCATTATTTAAGGACTCTGCTGCATTATTTAAGGACTTTGCTGAATTATTTAAGGACGCTGCTGCTGTATTTAAGGACTCTGCTGCATTATTTAAGGACTTTGCTGCATTATTTAAGGACTGTGTTGCATTGTTTAAGGACTCTGCTGCATTATTTAAGGACTTTGCTGCATTATTTAAGGACTCTGCTGCATTATTTAAGGACTTTGTTGCATTATTTAAGGACTGTGCTGCATTATTTGAGGACTTTGTTGCATTATTTAAGGACGCTGCTGCGGTATTTAAGGACTCTGATGCATTATTTAAGGATTTTGCTGCATTATTTAAGGTCTCTGCTGCAGTATTTTAGGACTCTGCTGCATTATTTAAGGACTCTGCTGCATTATTTAAGGATTTTGCTGCATTATTTAAGGTCTCTGCTGCAGTATTTAAGGACTCTGCTGCATTATTTAAGGACTTTGTTGCATTATTTAAGGACTCTGCTGCATTATTTAAGGACTTTGTTGCATTATTTAAGGACTCTGCTGCATTATTTAAGGACTTTGCTGAATTATTTAAGGACTCTGCTGCTGTATTTAAGGACTCTGCTGCATTATTTAAGGACTTTGCTGCATTATTTAAGGACTTTGTTGCATTATTTAAGGACGCTGATGCAGTATTTAAGGAATCTGCTGCATTATTTAAGGAAAGGACGTTGCTGCATTATTTAAGGACTCTGCTGCATTATTTAAGGACTTTATTGCATTATTTAAGGACTCTGCTGCATTATTTAAGGAATATGCTGCATTACTTAAGGACTTTGCTGAATTATTTAAGGACTCTGCTGCTGTATTTAAGGACTCTGCTGCATTATTTAAGGAAAGGACTTTGCTGCATTATTTAAGGACTTTGTTGCATTATTTAAGGACGCTGCTGCAGTATTTAAGGACTCTGCTGCATTATTTAAGGATGTTGCTGCATTATTTAAGGATGTTGCTGCATTATTTAAGGACTCAGCTGCATTATTAAGGATGTTGCTGCATTATTTAAGGACTTTATTGCATTATTTAAGGACTCTGCTGCATTATTTAAGGAATATGCTGCATTATTTAAGGACTCTGCTGTGGTATTTAAGGACTCTGCTGCATTATTTAAGGACTTTATTGCATTATTTAAGGACTCTGCTGCATTATTTAAGGAATATGCTGCATTATTTAATGACTCTGCTGTGGTATTTAAGGACTCTGCTGCATTATTTAAGGACTTTGATGCATTATTTAAGGACGCTGCTGCAGAATTTAAGGAATCTGCTGCATTATTTAAGGACTTTGTTGCATTATTTAAGGACTCTGCTGCATTATTTAATGACTTTGCTGCATTATTTAAGGACTCTGCTGCATTATTTAACGACTTTGCTGCATTATTTAAGGACTCTGCTGTATTATTAAGGACGTTGCTGCATTAATTAAGGACTTTATTGCATTATTTAAGGATTCTGCTGCATTATTTAAGGAATTTGATGCATTATTTAAGGACTCTGCTGCATTATTTAAGGACTTTGTTGCATTATTTAATGACTCTGATGCGGTATTTAAGGACTCTGCTGCATTATTTAAGGACTTTGCTGCATTATTTAAGGACTCTGCTGCAGTATTTAAGGACTCTGCTGCAGTATTTAAGGACTCTGCTGCATTATTTAAGGACTTTGATGCATTATTTAAGATCGCTGCTGCAGAATTTAAGGAATCTGCTGCATTATTTAAGGACTTTGTTGCATTATTTAAGGACTGTGCTGCATTGTTTAAGGACTCTGCTGCATTATTTAAGGACTTTATTGCATTATTTAAGGACTCTGCTGCATTATTTAAGGATGCAGCAGCAGTATTTAAGGCCTCCGCTGCATTATTTAAGGACTTTGCTGCATTATTTAAGGACTCTGCTGCATTATTAAGGACGTTGCTGCATTATTTAAGGACTTTATTGCATTATTTAAGGATTCTGCTGCATTATTTAAGGAATTTGCTGCATTATTTAAGTACTTTGCTGCATTATTTAAGGAGTTTGTTGCATTATTTAAGGACTCTGCTACATTATTTAAGGACTTTATTGCATTATTTAAGGATTCTGCTGCATTATTTAAGGAATTTGCTGCATTATTTAAGTACTTTGCTGCATTATTTAATGAGTTTGTTGCATTATTTAAGGACTCTGCTGCATTATTTTAGGACTGTGTTGCATTATTTAAGGACTCTGCTGCATTATTTAAGGACTTTGTTGCATTATTTAAGGATGCTGCTGCGGTATTTAAGGACTCTGCTGCATTATTTAAGGACTTTGCTGAATTATTTAAGTACTCAGCTGCATTATTAAGGGTGTTGCTGAATTTTATTTAAGGACTTTATTGCATTATTTAATGACTCTGTGCATTATTTAATGAATTTGCTGCATTATTTAAGGACTCTGCTGCATTATTTAATGACTCTGCTGCGGTATTTAAGGACTCTGCTGCATTATGTAAGCACTCTGCTGCATTATTTAAGGACTTTGCTGCATTATTTAAGGACTCTGCTGCGGTGTTTTAGGACTCTGCTGCATTATTTAAGGACTTTGATGCATTATTTAAGATCGCTGCTGCAGAATTTAAGGAATCTGCTGCATTATTTAAGGACTTTGTTGCATTATTTAAGGACTGTGCTGCATTGTTTAAGGACTCTGCTGCATTATTTAAGGACTTTGTTGCATTATTTAAGGACTCTGCTGCATTATTTAAGGATGCTGCAGCAGTATTTAAGGCCTCCGCTGCATTATTTAAGGACTTTGCTGCATTATTTAAGGACTCTGCTGCATTATTAAGGACGTTGCTGCATTATTTAAGGACTTTATTGCATTATTTAAGGATTCTGCTGCATTATTTAAGGAATTTGCTGCATTATTTAAGTACTTTGCTGCATTATTTAAGGAGTTTGTTGCATTATTTAAGGACTCTGCTGCATTATTTAAGGACTTTGTTGCATTATTTAAGGACTCTGCTGCATTATTTGAGGACTTTGTTGCATTATTTAAGGACGCTGCTGCGGTATTTAAGGACTCTGATGCATTATTTAAGGATTTTGCTGCATTATTTAAGGTCTCTGCTGCAGTATTTTAGGACTCTGCTGCATTATTTAAGGACTCTGCTGCATTATTTAAGGATTTTGCTGCATTATTTAAGGTCTCTGCTGCAGTATTTAAGGACTCTGCTGCATTATTTAAGGACTTTGTTGCATTATTTAAGGACTCGGCTGCATTATTTAAGGACTTTGTTGCATTATTTAAGGACTCTGCTGCATTATTTAAGGACTTTGCTGAATTATTTAAGGACTCTGCTGCTGTATTTAAGGACTCTGCTGCATTATTTAAGGACTTTGCTGCATTATTTAAGGACTTTGTTGCATTATTTAAGGACGCTGATGCAGTATTTAAGGAATCTGCTGCATTATTTAAGGATATTGCTGCATTATTTAAGGACTCAGCTGCATTATTAAGGACGTTGCTGCATTATTTAAGGACTCTGCTGCATTATTTAAGGACTTTATTGCATTATTTAAGGACTCTGCTGCATTATTTAAGGAATATGCTGCAGTATTTAAGGACTTTGCTGAATTATTTAAGGACTCTGCTGCTGTATTTAAGGACTCTGCTGCATTATTTAAGGAAAGGACTTTGCTGCATTATTTAAGGACTTTGTTGCATTATTTAAGGACGCTGCTGCAGTATTTAAGGACTCTGCTGCATTATTTAAGGATGTTGCTGCATTATTTAAGGACTCAGCTGCATTATTAAGGATGTTGCTGCATTATTTAAGGACTCTGCTGCATTATTTAAGGACTTTATTGCATTATTTAAGGACTTTGATGCATTATTTAAGGACGCTGCTGCAGAATTTAAGGAATCTGCTGCATTATTTATGGACTTTGTTGCATTATTTAAGGACTCTGCTGCATTATTTAATGACTTTATTGCATTATTTAAGGATTCTGCTGCATTATTTAAGGAATTTATTGCATTATTTAAGGACTCTGCTGCATTATTTAAGGACTTTATTGCATTATTTAAGGATTCTGCTGCATTATTTAAGGAATTTGCTGCATTATTTAAGTACTTTGCTGCATTATTTAATGAGTTTGTTGCATTATTTAAGGACTCTGCTGCATTATTTAAGGACTTTGTTGCATTATTTAAGGACTCTGCTGCATTATTTAAGGACTTTGTTGCATTATTTAAGGACGCTGCTGCTGTATTTAAGGACTCTGCTGCATTATTTAAGGACTTTGCTGCATTATTTAAGGACTGTGCTGCATTGTTTAAGGACTCTGCTGCATTATTTAAGGACTTTGCTGCATTATTTAAGGACTCTGCTGCATTATTTAAGGACTTTGTTGCATTATTTGAGGACTGTGCTGCATTGTTTAAGGACTCTGCTGCATTATTTAAGGACTTTGCTGCATTATTTAAGGACTCTGCTGCATTATTTAAGGACTTTGTTGCATTATTTAAGGACTCTGCTGCATTATTTAAGGACTTTGTTGCACAATTTAAGGACTCTGCTGCATTATTTAAGGACTTTGTTGCATTATTTAAGGACTCTGTTGCATTATTTAAGGACTTTGCTGCATTATTTAAGTACTCTGGTGCATTATTTAAGGACTTTGTTGCATTATTTAAGGACTCTGCTGCATTATTTAAGGACTTTGTTGCATTATTTAAGGACTCTGCTGCATTATTTAAGGACTTTGCTGCATTATTTAAGTATGCTGCTGCGGTATTTAAGGCCTCTGCTGCATTATTTAAGTACTTTGCTGCATTATTTAAGGACTCTGCTGCATTATTAAGGATGTTGCTGCATTAGATAAGGACTTTATTGCATTATTTAAGGATTCTGCTGCATTATTTAAAGAATTTGCTGCATTATTTAAGGACTTTGCTGCATTATTAAGGACTTTGTTGCATTATTTAATCACTCTGCTGCGGAATTTAAGGACTCTGCTGCATTATTTAAGGACTTTGCTGCATTATTTAAGGACTCTGCTGCAGTATTTAAGGACTCTGCTGCATTATTTAAGGACTTTGTTGCATTATTTAAGGACTCTGCTGCATTATTTAAGGACTTTGTTGCATTATTTAAGGACTCTGCTGCATTATTTAAGGACTTTGCTGAATTATTTAAGGACGCTGCTGCTGTATTTAAGGACTCTGCTGCATTATTTAAGGACTTTGCTGCATTATTTAAGGACTGTGTTGCATTGTTTAAGGACTCTGCTGCATTATTTAAGGACTTTGCTGCATTATTTAAGGACTCTGCTGCATTATTTAAGGACTTTGTTGCATTATTTAAGGACTCTGCTGCATTATTTAAGGACTTTGCTGAATTATTTAAGGACTCTGCTGCTGTATTTAAGGACTCTGCTGCATTATTTAAGGACTTTGCTGCATTATTTAAGGACTTTGTTGCATTATTTAAGGACGCTGATGCAGTATTTAAGGAATCTGCTGCATTATTTAAGGAAAGGACGTTGCTGCATTATTTAAGGACTCTGCTGCATTATTTAAGGACTTTATTGCATTATTTAAGGACTCTGCTGCATTATTTAAGGAATATGCTGCATTATTTAAGGACTTTGCTGAATTATTTAAGGACTCTGCTGCTGTATTTAAGGACTCTGCTGCATTATTTAAGGAAAGGACTTTGCTGCATTATTTAAGGACTTTGTTGCATTATTTAAGGACGCTGCTGCAGTATTTAAGGACTCTGCTGCATTATTTAAGGATGTTGCTGCATTATTTAAGGATGTTGCTGCATTATTTAAGGACTCAGCTGCATTATTAAGGATGTTGCTGCATTATTTAAGGACTTTATTGCATTATTTAAGGACTCTGCTGCATTATTTAAGGAATATGCTGCATTATTTAAGGACTCTGCTGTGGTATTTAAGGACTCTGCTGCATTATTTAAGGACTTTATTGCATTATTTAAGGACTCTGCTGCATTATTTAAGGAATATGCTGCATTATTTAATGACTCTGCTGTGGTATTTAAGGACTCTGCTGCATTATTTAAGGACTTTGATGCATTATTTAAGGACGCTGCTGCAGAATTTAAGGAATCTGCTGCATTATTTAAGGACTTTGTTGCATTATTTAAGGACTCTGCTGCATTATTTAATGACTTTGCTGCATTATTTAAGGACTCTGCTGCATTATTTAACGACTTTGCTGCATTATTTAAGGACTCTGCTGTATTATTAAGGACGTTGCTGCATTAATTAAGGACTTTATTGCATTATTTAAGGATTCTGCTGCATTATTTAAGGAATTTGATGCATTATTTAAGGACTCTGCTGCATTATTTAAGGACTTTGTTGCATTATTTAATGACTCTGATGCGGTATTTAAGGACTCTGCTGCATTATTTAAGGACTTTGCTGCATTATTTAAGGACTCTGCTGCAGTATTTAAGGACTCTGCTGCAGTATTTAAGGACTCTGCTGCATTATTTAAGGACTTTGATGCATTATTTAAGATCGCTGCTGCAGAATTTAAGGAATCTGCTGCATTATTTAAGGACTTTGTTGCATTATTTAAGGACTGTGCTGCATTGTTTAAGGACTCTGCTGCATTATTTAAGGACTTTATTGCATTATTTAAGGACTCTGCTGCATTATTTAAGGATGCAGCAGCAGTATTTAAGGCCTCCGCTGCATTATTTAAGGACTTTGCTGCATTATTTAAGGACTCTGCTGCATTATTAAGGACGTTGCTGCATTATTTAAGGACTTTATTGCATTATTTAAGGATTCTGCTGCATTATTTAAGGAATTTGCTGCATTATTTAAGTACTTTGCTGCATTATTTAAGGAGTTTGTTGCATTATTTAAGGACTCTGCTACATTATTTAAGGACTTTATTGCATTATTTAAGGATTCTGCTGCATTATTTAAGGAATTTGCTGCATTATTTAAGTACTTTGCTGCATTATTTAATGAGTTTGTTGCATTATTTAAGGACTCTGCTGCATTATTTTAGGACTGTGTTGCATTATTTAAGGACTCTGCTGCATTATTTAAGGACTTTGTTGCATTATTTAAGGATGCTGCTGCGGTATTTAAGGACTCTGCTGCATTATTTAAGGACTTTGCTGAATTATTTAAGTACTCAGCTGCATTATTAAGGGTGTTGCTGAATTTTATTTAAGGACTTTATTGCATTATTTAATGACTCTGTGCATTATTTAATGAATTTGCTGCATTATTTAAGGACTCTGCTGCATTATTTAATGACTCTGCTGCGGTATTTAAGGACTCTGCTGCATTATGTAAGCACTCTGCTGCATTATTTAAGGACTTTGCTGCATTATTTAAGGACTCTGCTGCGGTGTTTTAGGACTCTGCTGCATTATTTAAGGACTTTGATGCATTATTTAAGATCGCTGCTGCAGAATTTAAGGAATCTGCTGCATTATTTAAGGACTTTGTTGCATTATTTAAGGACTGTGCTGCATTGTTTAAGGACTCTGCTGCATTATTTAAGGACTTTGTTGCATTATTTAAGGACTCTGCTGCATTATTTAAGGATGCTGCAGCAGTATTTAAGGCCTCCGCTGCATTATTTAAGGACTTTGCTGCATTATTTAAGGACTCTGCTGCATTATTAAGGACGTTGCTGCATTATTTAAGGACTTTATTGCATTATTTAAGGATTCTGCTGCATTATTTAAGGAATTTGCTGCATTATTTAAGTACTTTGCTGCATTATTTAAGGAGTTTGTTGCATTATTTAAGGACTCTGCTGCATTATTTAAGGACTTTGTTGCATTATTTAAGGACTCTGCTGCATTATTTGAGGACTTTGTTGCATTATTTAAGGACGCTGCTGCGGTATTTAAGGACTCTGATGCATTATTTAAGGATTTTGCTGCATTATTTAAGGTCTCTGCTGCAGTATTTTAGGACTCTGCTGCATTATTTAAGGACTCTGCTGCATTATTTAAGGATTTTGCTGCATTATTTAAGGTCTCTGCTGCAGTATTTAAGGACTCTGCTGCATTATTTAAGGACTTTGTTGCATTATTTAAGGACTCGGCTGCATTATTTAAGGACTTTGTTGCATTATTTAAGGACTCTGCTGCATTATTTAAGGACTTTGCTGAATTATTTAAGGACTCTGCTGCTGTATTTAAGGACTCTGCTGCATTATTTAAGGACTTTGCTGCATTATTTAAGGACTTTGTTGCATTATTTAAGGACGCTGATGCAGTATTTAAGGAATCTGCTGCATTATTTAAGGATATTGCTGCATTATTTAAGGACTCAGCTGCATTATTAAGGACGTTGCTGCATTATTTAAGGACTCTGCTGCATTATTTAAGGACTTTATTGCATTATTTAAGGACTCTGCTGCATTATTTAAGGAATATGCTGCAGTATTTAAGGACTTTGCTGAATTATTTAAGGACTCTGCTGCTGTATTTAAGGACTCTGCTGCATTATTTAAGGAAAGGACTTTGCTGCATTATTTAAGGACTTTGTTGCATTATTTAAGGACGCTGCTGCAGTATTTAAGGACTCTGCTGCATTATTTAAGGATGTTGCTGCATTATTTAAGGACTCAGCTGCATTATTAAGGATGTTGCTGCATTATTTAAGGACTCTGCTGCATTATTTAAGGACTTTATTGCATTATTTAAGGACTTTGATGCATTATTTAAGGACGCTGCTGCAGAATTTAAGGAATCTGCTGCATTATTTATGGACTTTGTTGCATTATTTAAGGACTCTGCTGCATTATTTAATGACTTTATTGCATTATTTAAGGATTCTGCTGCATTATTTAAGGAATTTATTGCATTATTTAAGGACTCTGCTGCATTATTTAAGGACTTTATTGCATTATTTAAGGATTCTGCTGCATTATTTAAGGAATTTGCTGCATTATTTAAGTACTTTGCTGCATTATTTAATGAGTTTGTTGCATTATTTAAGGACTCTGCTGCATTATTTAAGGACTTTGTTGCATTATTTAAGGACTCTGCTGCATTATTTAAGGACTTTGTTGCATTATTTAAGGACGCTGCTGCTGTATTTAAGGACTCTGCTGCATTATTTAAGGACTTTGCTGCATTATTTAAGGACTGTGCTGCATTGTTTAAGGACTCTGCTGCATTATTTAAGGACTTTGCTGCATTATTTAAGGACTCTGCTGCATTATTTAAGGACTTTGTTGCATTATTTGAGGACTGTGCTGCATTGTTTAAGGACTCTGCTGCATTATTTAAGGACTTTGCTGCATTATTTAAGGACTCTGCTGCATTATTTAAGGACTTTGTTGCATTATTTAAGGACTCTGCTGCATTATTTAAGGACTTTGTTGCACAATTTAAGGACTCTGCTGCATTATTTAAGGACTTTGTTGCATTATTTAAGGACTCTGTTGCATTATTTAAGGACTTTGCTGCATTATTTAAGTACTCTGGTGCATTATTTAAGGACTTTGTTGCATTATTTAAGGACTCTGCTGCATTATTTAAGGACTTTGTTGCATTATTTAAGGACTCTGCTGCATTATTTAAGGACTTTGCTGCATTATTTAAGTATGCTGCTGCGGTATTTAAGGCCTCTGCTGCATTATTTAAGTACTTTGCTGCATTATTTAAGGACTCTGCTGCATTATTAAGGATGTTGCTGCATTAGATAAGGACTTTATTGCATTATTTAAGGATTCTGCTGCATTATTTAAAGAATTTGCTGCATTATTTAAGGACTTTGCTGCATTATTAAGGACTTTGTTGCATTATTTAATCACTCTGCTGCGGAATTTAAGGACTCTGCTGCATTATTTAAGGACTTTGCTGCATTATTTAAGGACTCTGCTGCAGTATTTAAGGACTCTGCTGCATTATTTAAGGACTTTGTTGCATTATTTAAGGACTCTGCTGCATTATTTAAGGACTTTGTTGCATTATTTAAGGACTCTGCTGCATTATTTAAGGACTTTGCTGAATTATTTAAGGACGCTGCTGCTGTATTTAAGGACTCTGCTGCATTATTTAAGGACTTTGCTGCATTATTTAAGGACTGTGTTGCATTGTTTAAGGACTCTGCTGCATTATTTAAGGACTTTGCTGCATTATTTAAGGACTCTGCTGCATTATTTAAGGACTTTGTTGCATTATTTAAGGACTGTGCTGCAATGTTTAAGGACTCTGCTGCATTATTTAAGGACTTTGCTGCATTATTTAAGGACTCTGCTGCATTATTTAAGGACTTTGTTGCATTATTTAAGGACTCTGCTGCATTATTTAAGGACTTTATTGCATTATTTAAGGATTCTGCTGCATTATTTAAGGAATTTGCTGCATTATTTAAGGACTCTGCTGCATTATTAAGGACTTTGTTGCATTATTTAATGACTCTGCTGTGGAATTTAAGGACTCTGCTGCATTATTTAAGGACTCTGCTGCAGTATTTAAGGACTCTGCTGCATTTTTGAAGGACTTTGATGCATTATTTAAGGACGCTGCTGCAGAATTTAAGGAATTTGCTGCATTATTTAAGGACTTTGTTGCATTATTTAAGGACTCTGCTTCATTATTTAATGACTTTATTGCATTATTTAAGGATTCTGCTGCATTATTTAAGGATGTTGCTGCATTATTTAAGGACTCAGCTGCATTATTAAGGATGTTGCTGCATTATTTAAGGACTTTATTGCATTATTTAAGGACTCTGCTGCATTATTTAAGGAATATGCTGCATTATTTAAGGACTCTGCTGTGGTATTTAAGGACTCTGCTGCATTATTTAAGGACTTTATTGCATTATTTAAGGACTCTGCTGCATTATTTAAGGAATATGCTGCATTATTTAATGACTCTGCTGTGGTATTTAAGGACTCTGCTGCATTATTTAAGGACTTTGATGCATTATTTAAGGACGCTGCTGCAGAATTTAAGGAATCTGCTGCATTATTTAAGGACTTTGTTGCATTATTTAAGGACTCTGCTGCATTATTTAATGACTTTGCTGCATTATTTAAGGACTCTGCTGCATTATTTAACGACTTTGCTGCATTATTTAAGGACTCTGCTGTATTATTAAGGACGTTGCTGCATTAATTAAGGACTTTATTGCATTATTTAAGGATTCTGCTGCATTATTTAAGGAATTTGATGCATTATTTAAGGACTCTGCTGCATTATTTAAGGACTTTGTTGCATTATTTAATGACTCTGATGCGGTATTTAAGGACTCTGCTGCATTATTTAAGGACTTTGCTGCATTATTTAAGGACTCTGCTGCAGTATTTAAGGACTCTGCTGCAGTATTTAAGGACTCTGCTGCATTATTTAAGGACTTTGATGCATTATTTAAGATCGCTGCTGCAGAATTTAAGGAATCTGCTGCATTATTTAAGGACTTTGTTGCATTATTTAAGGACAGTGCTGCATTGTTTAAGGACTCTGCTGCATTATTTAAGGACTTTATTGCATTATTTAAGGACTCTGCTGCATTATTTAAGGATGCAGCAGCAGTATTTAAGGCCTCCGCTGCATTATTTAAGGACTTTGCTGCATTATTTAAGGACTCTGCTGCATTATTAAGGACGTTGCTGCATTATTTAAGGACTTTATTGCATTATTTAAGGATTCTGCTGCATTATTTAAGGAATTTGCTGCATTATTTAAGTACTTTGCTGCATTATTTAAGGAGTTTGTTGCATTATTTAAGGACTCTGCTACATTATTTAAGGACTTTATTGCATTATTTAAGGATTCTGCTGCATTATTTAAGGAATTTGCTGCATTATTTAAGTACTTTGCTGCATTATTTAATGAGTTTGTTGCATTATTTAAGGACTCTGCTGCATTATTTTAGGACTGTGTTGCATTATTTAAGGACTCTGCTGCATTATTTAAGGACTTTGTTGCATTATTTAAGGATGCTGCTGCGGTATTTAAGGACTCTGCTGCATTATTTAAGGACTTTGCTGAATTATTTAAGTACTCAGCTGCATTACTAAGGGTGTTGCTGAATTTTATTTAAGGACTTTATTGCATTATTTAATGACTCTGTGCATTATTTAATGAATTTGCTGCATTATTTAAGGACTCTGCTGCATTATTTAATGACTCTGCTGCGGTATTTAAGGACTCTGCTGCATTATGTAAGCACTCTGCTGCATTATTTAAGGACTTTGCTGCATTATTTAAGGACTCTGCTGCGGTGTTTTAGGACTCTGCTGCATTATTTAAGGACTTTGATGCATTATTTAAGATCGCTGCTGCAGAATTTAAGGAATCTGCTGCATTATTTAAGGACTTTGTTGCATTATTTAAGGACTGTGCTGCATTGTTTAAGGACTCTGCTGCATTATTTAAGGACTTTGTTGCATTATTTAAGGACTCTGCTGCATTATTTAAGGATGCTGCAGCAGTATTTAAGGCCTCCGCTGCATTATTTAAGGACTTTGCTGCATTATTTAAGGACTCTGCTGCATTATTTAAGGACTTTATTGCATTATTTAAGGACTCTGCTGCATTATTTAAGGAATATGCTGCATTATTTAAGGACTCTGCTGTGGTATTTAAGGACTCTGCTGCATTATTTAAGGACTTTATTGCATTATTTAAGGACTCTGCTGCATTATTTAAGGAATATGCTGCATTATTTAATGACTCTGCTGTGGTATTTAAGGACTCTGCTGCATTATTTAAGGACTTTGATGCATTATTTAAGGACGCTGCTGCAGAATTTAAGGAATCTGCTGCATTATTTAAGGACTTTGTTGCATTATTTAAGGACTCTGCTGCATTATTTAATGACTTTGCTGCATTATTTAAGGACTCTGCTGCATTATTTAACGACTTTGCTGCATTATTTAAGGACTCTGCTGTATTATTAAGGACGTTGCTGCATTAATTAAGGACTTTATTGCATTATTTAAGGATTCTGCTGCATTATTTAAGGAATTTGATGCATTATTTAAGGACTCTGCTGCATTATTTAAGGACTTTGTTGCATTATTTAATGACTCTGCTGCGGTATTTAAGGACTCTGCTGCATTATTTAAGGACTTTGCTGCATTATTTAAGAACTCTGCTGCAGTATTTAAGGACTCTGCTGCATTATTTAAGGACTTTGATGCATTATTTAAGATCGCTGCTGCAGAATTTAAGGAATCTGCTGCATTATTTAAGGACTTTGTTGCATTATTTAAGGACTGTGCTGCATTGTTTAAGGACTCTGCTGCATTATTTAAGGACTTTGTTGCATTATTTAAGGACTCTGCTGCATTATTTAAGGATGCTGCAGCAGTATTTAAGGCCTCCGCTGCATTATTTAAGGACTTTGCTGCATTATTTAAGGACTCTGCTGCATTATTAAGGACGTTGCTGCATTATTTTTAGGACTTTATTGCATTATTTAAGGATTCTGCTGCATTATTTAAGGAATTTGCTGCATTATTTAAGTACTTTGCTGCATTATTTAAGGAGTTTGTTGCCTTATTTAAGGACTCTGCTGCATTATTTAAGGACTTTGTTGCATTATTTAAGGACTCTGCTGCATTATTTGAGGACTTTGTTGCATTATTTAAGGACGCTGCTGCGGTATTTAAGGACTCTGATGCATTATTTAAGGATTTTGCTGCATTATTTAAGGTCTCTGCTGCAGTATTTTAGGACTCTGCTGCATTATTTAAGGACTCTGCTGCATTATTTAAGGATTTTGCTGCATTATTTAAGGTCTCTGCTGCAGTATTTAAGGACTCTGCTGCATTATTTAAGGACTTTGTTGCATTATTTAAGGACTCTGCTGCATTATTTAAGGACTTTGTTGCATTATTTAAGGACTCTGCTGCATTATTTAAGGACTTTGCTGAATTATTTAAGGACTCTGCTGCTGTATTTAAGGACTCTGCTGCATTATTTAAGGACTTTGCTGCATTATTTAAGGACTTTGTTGCATTATTTAAGGACGCTGATGCAGTATTTAAGGAATCTGCTGCATTATTTAAGGAAAGGACGTTGCTGCATTATTTAAGGACTCTGCTGCATTATTTAAGGACTTTATTGCATTATTTAAGGACTCTGCTGCATTATTTAAGGAATATGCTGCATTATTTAAGGACTTTGCTGAATTATTTAAGGACTCTGCTGCTGTATTTAAGGACTCTGCTGCATTATTTAAGGAAAGGACTTTGCTGCATTATTTAAGGACTTTGTTGCATTATTTAAGGACGCTGCTGCAGTATTTAAGGACTCTGCTGCATTATTTAAGGATGTTGCTGCATTATTTAAGGACTCAGCTGCATTATTAAGGATGTTGCTGCATTATTTAAGGACTCTGCTGCATTATTTAAGGACTTTATTGCATTATTTAAGGACTCTGCTGCATTATTTAAGGAATATGCTGCATTATTTAAGGACTCTGCTGTGGTATTTAAGGACTCTGCTGCATTATTTAAGGACTTTATTGCATTATTTAAGGACTCTGCTGCATTATTTAAGGAATATGCTGCATTATTTAATGACTCTGCTGTGGTATTTAAGGACTCTGCTGCATTATTTAAGGACTTTGATGCATTATTTAAGGACGCTGCTGCAGAATTTAAGGAATCTGCTGCATTATTTAAGGACTTTGTTGCATTATTTAAGGACTCTGCTGCATTATTTAATGACTTTGCTGCATTATTTAAGGACTCTGCTGCATTATTTAACGACTTTGCTGCATTATTTAAGGACTCTGCTGTATTATTAAGGACGTTGCTGCATTAATTAAGGACTTTATTGCATTATTTAAGGATTCTGCTGCATTATTTAAGGAATTTGATGCATTATTTAAGGACTCTGCTGCATTATTTAAGGACTTTGTTGCATTATTTAATGACTCTGATGCGGTATTTAAGGACTCTGCTGCATTATTTAAGGACTTTGCTGCATTATTTAAGGACTCTGCTGCAGTATTTAAGGACTCTGCTGCAGTATTTAAGGACTCTGCTGCATTATTTAAGGACTTTGATGCATTATTTAAGATCGCTGCTGCAGAATTTAAGGAATCTGCTGCATTATTTAAGGACTTTGTTGCATTATTTAAGGACTGTGCTGCATTGTTTAAGGACTCTGCTGCATTATTTAAGGACTTTGCTGCATTATTTAAGGACTCTGCTGCATTATTAAGGACGTTGCTGCATTATTTAAGGACTTTATTGCATTATTTAAGGATTCTGCTGCATTATTTAAGGAATTTGCTGCATTATTTAAGTACTTTGCTGCATTATTTAAGGAGTTTGTTGCATTATTTAAGGACTCTGCTACATTATTTAAGGACTTTATTGCATTATTTAAGGATTCTGCTGCATTATTTAAGGAATTTGCTGCATTATTTAAGTACTTTGCTGCATTATTTAATGAGTTTGTTGCATTATTTAAGGACTCTGCTGCATTATTTTAGGACTGTGTTGCATTATTTAAGGACTCTGCTGCATTATTTAAGGACTTTGTTGCATTATATAAGGATGCTGCTGCGGTATTTAAGGACTCTGCTGCATTATTTAAGGACTTTGCTGAATTATTTAAGTACTCAGCTGCATTATTAAGGGTGTTGCTGAATTTTATTTAAGGACTTTATTGCATTATTTAATGACTCTGTGCATTATTTAATGAATTTGCTGCATTATTTAAGGACTCTGCTGCATTATTTAATGACTCTGCTGCGGTATTTAAGGACTCTGCTGCATTATGTAAGCACTCTGCTGCATTATTTAAGGACTTTGCTGCATTATTTAAGGACTCTGCTGCGGTGTTTTAGGACTCTGCTGCATTATTTAAGGACTTTGATGCATTATTTAAGATCGCTGCTGCAGAATTTAAGGAATCTGCTGCATTATTTAAGGACTTTGTTGCATTATTTAAGGACTGTGCTGCATTGTTTAAGGACTCTGCTGCATTATTTAAGGACTTTGTTGCATTATTTAAGGACTCTGCTGCATTATTTAAGGATGCTGCAGCAGTATTTAAGGCCTCCGCTGCATTATTTAAGGACTTTGCTGCATTATTTAAGGACTCTGCTGCATTATTAAGGACGTTGCTGCATTATTTAAGGACTTTATTGCATTATTTAAGGATTCTGCTGCATTATTTAAGGAATTTGCTGCATTATTTAAGGACTCTGCTGCATTATTTAAGGACTTTGTTGCATTATTTAATGACTGCTGCGGTATTTAAGGACTCTTCTGCATTATTTAAGGACTTTGCTGCATTATTTAAGGACTCTGCTGCAGTATTTAAGGACTCTGCTGCATTATTTAAGGACTTTGATGCATTATTTAAGATCGCTGCTGCAGAATTTAAGGAATCTGCTGCATTATTTAAGGACTTTGTTGCATTATTTAAGGACTGTGCTGCATTGTTTAAGGACTCTGCTGCATTATTTAAGGACTTTGTTGCATTATTTAAGGACTCTGCTGCATTATTTAAGGATGCTGAAGCAGTATTTAAGGCCTCCGCTGCATTATTTAAGGACTTTGCTGCATTATTTAAGGACTCTGCTGCATTATTAAGGACGTTGCTGCATTATTTAAGGACTTTATTGCATTATTTAAGGATTCTGCTGCATTATTTAAGGAATTTGCTGCATTATTTACTTTGCTGCATTATTTAAGGAGTTTGTTGCATTATTTAAGGACTCTGCTACATTATTTAAGGACTTTGTTGCATTATTTAAGGACTCTGCTGCATTATTTAAGGACTTTATTGCATTATTTAAGGATTCTGCTGCATTATTTAAGGAATTTGCTGCATTATTTAAGTACTTTGCTGCATTATTTAATGAGTTTGTTGCATTATTTAAGGACTCTGCTGCATTATTTTAGGACTGTGTTGCATTATTTAAGGACTCTGCTGCATTATTTAAGGACTTTGTTGCATTATTTAAGGACGCTGCTGCGGTATTTAAGGACTCTGCTGCATTATTTAAGGACTTTGCTGAATTATTTAAGTACTCAGCTGCATTACTAAGGGTGTTGCTGAATTTTATTTAAGGACTTTATTGCATTATTTAATGACTCTGTGCATTATTTAATGAATTTGCTGCATTATTTAAGGACTCTGCTGCATTATTTAATGACTCTGCTGCGGTATTTAAGGACTCTGCTGCATTATGTAAGCACTCTGCTGCATTATTTAAGGACTTTGCTGCATTATTTAAGGACTCTGCTGCGGTGTTTTAGGACTCTGCTGCATTATTTAAGGACTTTGATGCATTATTTAAGATCGCTGCTGCAGAATTTAAGGAATCTGCTGCATTATTTAAGGACTTTGTTGCATTATTTAAGGACTGTGCTGCATTGTTTAAGGACTCTGCTGCATTATTTAAGGACTTTGTTGCATTATTTAAGGACTCTGCTGCATTATTTAAGGATGCTGCAGCAGTATTTAAGGCCTCCGCTGCATTATTTAAGGACTTTGCTGCATTATTTAAGGACTCTGCTGCATTATTTAAGGACTTTATTGCATTATTTAAGGACTCTGCTGCATTATTTAAGGAATATGCTGCATTATTTAAGGACTCTGCTGTGGTATTTAAGGACTCTGCTGCATTATTTAAGGACTTTATTGCATTATTTAAGGACTCTGCTGCATTATTTAAGGAATATGCTGCATTATTTAATGACTCTGCTGTGGTATTTAAGGACTCTGCTGCATTATTTAAGGACTTTGATGCATTATTTAAGGACGCTGCTGCAGAATTTAAGGAATCTGCTGCATTATTTAAGGACTTTGTTGCATTATTTAAGGACTCTGCTGCATTATTTAATGACTTTGCTGCATTATTTAAGGACTCTGCTGCATTATTTAACGACTTTGCTGCATTATTTAAGGACTCTGCTGTATTATTAAGGACGTTGCTGCATTAATTAAGGACTTTATTGCATTATTTAAGGATTCTGCTGCATTATTTAAGGAATTTGATGCATTATTTAAGGACTCTGCTGCATTATTTAAGGACTTTGTTGCATTATTTAATGACTCTGCTGCGGTATTTAAGGACTCTGCTGCATTATTTAAGGACTTTGCTGCATTATTTAAGAACTCTGCTGCAGTATTTAAGGACTCTGCTGCATTATTTAAGGACTTTGATGCATTATTTAAGATCGCTGCTGCAGAATTTAAGGAATCTGCTGCATTATTTAAGGACTTTGTTGCATTATTTAAGGACTGTGCTGCATTGTTTAAGGACTCTGCTGCATTATTTAAGGACTTTGTTGCATTATTTAAGGACTCTGCTGCATTATTTAAGGATGCTGCAGCAGTATTTAAGGCCTCCGCTGCATTATTTAAGGACTTTGCTGCATTATTTAAGGACTCTGCTGCATTATTAAGGACGTTGCTGCATTATTTAAGGACTTTATTGCATTATTTAAGGATTCTGCTGCATTATTTAAGGAATTTGCTGCATTATTTAAGTACTTTGCTGCATTATTTAAGGAGTTTGTTGCATTATTTAAGGACTCTGCTGCATTATTTAAGGACTTTGTTGCATTATTTAAGGACTCTGCTGCATTATTTGAGGACTTTGTTGCATTATTTAAGGACGCTGCTGCGGTATTTAAGGACTCTGATGCATTATTTAAGGATTTTGCTGCATTATTTAAGGTCTCTGCTGCAGTATTTTAGGACTCTGCTGCATTATTTAAGGACTCTGCTGCATTATTTAAGGATTTTGCTGCATTATTTAAGGTCTCTGCTGCAGTATTTAAGGACTCTGCTGCATTATTTAAGGACTTTGTTGCATTATTTAAGGACTCTGCTGCATTATTTAAGGACTTTGTTGCATTATTTAAGGACTCTGCTGCATTATTTAAGGACTTTGCTGAATTATTTAAGGACTCTGCTGCTGTATTTAAGGACTCTGCTGCATTATTTAAGGACTTTGCTGCATTATTTAAGGACTTTGTTGCATTATTTAAGGACGCTGATGCAGTATTTAAGGAATCTGCTGCATTATTTAAGGATATTGCTGCATTATTTAAGGACTCAGCTGCATTATTAAGGACGTTGCTACATTATTTAAGGACTCTGCTGCATTATTTAAGGACTTTATTGCATTATTTAAGGACTCTGCTGCATTATTTAAGGAATATGCTGCATTATTTAAGGACTTTGCTGAATTATTTAAGGACTCTGCTGCTGTATTTAAGGACTCTGCTGCATTATTTAAGGAAAGGACTTTGCTGCATTATTTAAGGACTTTGTTGCATTATTTAAGGACGCTGCTGCAGTATTTAAGGACTCTGCTGCATTATTTAAGGATGTTGCTGCATTATTTAAGGACTCAGCTGCATTATTAAGGATGTTGCTGCATTATTTAAGGACTCTGCTGCATTATTTAAGGACTTTATTGCATTATTTAAGGACTCTGCTGCATTATTTAAGGAATATGCTGCATTATTTAAGGACTCTGCTGTGGTATTTAAGGACTCTGCTGCATTATTTAAGGACTTTATTGCATTATTTAAGGACTCTGCTGCATTATTTAAGGAATATGCTGCATTATTTAATGACTCTGCTGTGGTATTTAAGGACTCTGCTGCATTATTTAAGGACTTTGATGCATTATTTAAGGACGCTGCTTCAGAATTTAAGGAATCTGCTGCATTATTTAAGGACTTTGTTGCATTATTTAAGGACTCTGCTTCATTATTTAATGACTTTGCTGCATTATTTAAGGACTTTGCTGCATTATTTAAGGACTCTGCTGTATTATTAAGGACGTTGCTGCATTAATTAAGGACTTTATTGCATTATTTAAGGATTCTGCTGCATTATTTAAGGAATTTGATGCATTATTTAAGGACTCTGCTGCATTATTTAAGGACTTTGTTGCATTATTTAATGACTGCTGCGGTATTTAAGGACTCTTCTGCATTATTTAAGGACTTTGCTGCATTATTTAAGGACTCTGCTGCAGTATTTAAGGACTCTGCTGCATTATTTAAGGACTTTGATGCATTATTTAAGATCGCTGCTGCAGAATTTAAGGAATCTGCTGCATTATTTAAGGACTTTGTTGCATTATTTAAGGACTGTGCTGCATTGTTTAAGGACTCTGCTGCATTATTTAAGGACTTTGTTGCATTATTTAAGGACTCTGCTGCATTATTTAAGGATGCTGAAGCAGTATTTAAGGCCTCCGCTGCATTATTTAAGGACTTTGCTGCATTATTTAAGGACTCTGCTGCATTATTAAGGACGTTGCTGCATTATTTAAGGACTTTATTGCATTATTTAAGGATTCTGCTGCATTATTTAAGGAATTTGCTGCATTATTTAAGTACTTTGCTGCATTATTTAAGGAGTTTGTTGCATTATTTAAGGACTCTGCTACATTATTTAAGGACTTTGTTGCATTATTTAAGGACTCTGCTGCATTATTTAAGGACTTTATTGCATTATTTAAGGATTCTGCTGCATTATTTAAGGAATTTGCTGCATTATTTAAGTACTTTGCTGCATTATTTAATGAGTTTGTTGCATTATTTAAGGACTCTGCTGCATTATTTTAGGACTGTGTTGCATTATTTAAGGACTCTGCTGCATTATTTAAGGACTTTGTTGCATTATTTAAGGACGCTGCTGCGGTATTTAAGGACTCTGCTGCATTATTTAAGGACTTTGCTGAATTATTTAAGTACTCAGCTGCATTACTAAGGGTGTTGCTGAATTTTATTTAAGGACTTTATTGCATTATTTAATGACTCTGTGCATTATTTAATGAATTTGCTGCATTATTTAAGGACTCTGCTGCATTATTTAATGACTCTGCTGCGGTATTTAAGGACTCTGCTGCATTATGTAAGCACTCTGCTGCATTATTTAAGGACTTTGCTGCATTATTTAAGGACTCTGCTGCGGTGTTTTAGGACTCTGCTGCATTATTTAAGGACTTTGATGCATTATTTAAGATCGCTGCTGCAGAATTTAAGGAATCTGCTGCATTATTTAAGGACTTTGTTGCATTATTTAAGGACTGTGCTGCATTGTTTAAGGACTCTGCTGCATTATTTAAGGACTTTGTTGCATTATTTAAGGACTCTGCTGCATTATTTAAGGATGCTGCAGCAGTATTTAAGGCCTCCGCTGCATTATTTAAGGACTTTGCTGCATTATTTAAGGACTCTGCTGCATTATTAAGGACGTTGCTGCATTATTTAAGGACTTTATTGCATTATTTAAGGATTCTGCTGCATTATTTAAGGAATTTGCTGCATTATTTAAGTACTTTGCTGCATTATTTAAGGAGTTTGTTGCATTATTTAAGGACTCTGCTGCATTATTTAAGGACTTTGTTGCATTATTTAAGGACTCTGCTGCATTATTTGAGGACTTTGTTGCATTATTTAAGGACGCTGCTGCGGTATTTAAGGACTCTGATGCATTATTTAAGGATTTTGCTGCATTATTTAAGGTCTCTGCTGCAGTATTTTAGGACTCTGCTGCATTATTTAAGGACTCTGCTGCATTATTTAAGGATTTTGCTGCATTATTTAAGGTCTCTGCTGCAGTATTTAAGGACTCTGCTGCATTATTTAAGGACTTTGTTGCATTATTTAAGGACTCTGCTGCATTATTTAAGGACTTTGTTGCATTATTTAAGGACTCTGCTGCATTATTTAAGGACTTTGCTGAATTATTTAAGGACTCTGCTGCTGTATTTAAGGACTCTGCTGCATTATTTAAGGACTTTGCTGCATTATTTAAGGACTTTGTTGCATTATTTAAGGACGCTGATGCAGTATTTAAGGAATCTGCTGCATTATTTAAGGAAAGGACGTTGCTGCATTATTTAAGGACTCTGCTGCATTATTTAAGGACTTTATTGCATTATTTAAGGACTCTGCTGCATTATTTAAGGAATATGCTGCATTATTTAAGGACTTTGCTGAATTATTTAAGGACTCTGCTGCTGTATTTAAGGACTCTGCTGCATTATTTAAGGAAAGGACTTTGCTGCATTATTTAAGGACTTTGTTGCATTATTTAAGGACGCTGCTGCAGTATTTAAGGACTCTGCTGCATTATTTAAGGATGTTGCTGCATTATTTAAGGACTCAGCTGCATTATTAAGGATGTTGCTGCATTATTTAAGGACTCTGCTGCATTATTTAAGGACTTTATTGCATTATTTAAGGACTCTGCTGCATTATTTAAGGAATATGCTGCATTATTTAAGGACTCTGCTGTGGTATTTAAGGACTCTGCTGCATTATTTAAGGACTTTATTGCATTATTTAAGGACTCTGCTGCATTATTTAAGGAATATGCTGCATTATTTAATGACTCTGCTGTGGTATTTAAGGACTCTGCTGCATTATTTAAGGACTTTGATGCATTATTTAAGGACGCTGCTGCAGAATTTAAGGAATCTGCTGCATTATTTAAGGACTTTGTTGCATTATTTAAGGACTCTGCTGCATTATTTAATGACTTTGCTGCATTATTTAAGGACTCTGCTGCATTATTTAACGACTTTGCTGCATTATTTAAGGACTCTGCTGTATTATTAAGGACGTTGCTGCATTAATTAAGGACTTTATTGCATTATTTAAGGATTCTGCTGCATTATTTAAGGAATTTGATGCATTATTTAAGGACTCTGCTGCATTATTTAAGGACTTTGTTGCATTATTTAATGACTCTGATGCGGTATTTAAGGACTCTGCTGCATTATTTAAGGACTTTGCTGCATTATTTAAGGACTCTGCTGCAGTATTTAAGGACTCTGCTGCAGTATTTAAGGACTCTGCTGCATTATTTAAGGACTTTGATGCATTATTTAAGATCGCTGCTGCAGAATTTAAGGAATCTGCTGCATTATTTAAGGACTTTGTTGCATTATTTAAGGACTGTGCTGCATTGTTTAAGGACTCTGCTGCATTATTTAAGGACTTTATTGCATTATTTAAGGACTCTGCTGCATTATTTAAGGATGCTGCAGCAGTATTTAAGGCCTCCGCTGCATTATTTAAGGACTTTGCTGCATTATTTAAGGACTCTGCTGCATTATTAAGGACGTTGCTGCATTATTTAAGGACTTTATTGCATTATTTAAGGATTCTGCTGCATTATTTAAGGAATTTGCTGCATTATTTAAGTACTTTGCTGCATTATTTAAGGAGTTTGTTGCATTATTTAAGGACTCTGCTACATTATTTAAGGACTTTATTGCATTATTTAAGGATTCTGCTGCATTATTTAAGGAATTTGCTGCATTATTTAAGTACTTTGCTGCATTATTTAATGAGTTTGTTGCATTATTTAAGGACTCTGCTGCATTATTTTAGGACTGTGTTGCATTATTTAAGGACTCTGCTGCATTATTTAAGGACTTTGTTGCATTATTTAAGGATGCTGCTGCGGTATTTAAGGACTCTGCTGCATTATTTAAGGACTTTGCTGAATTATTTAAGTACTCAGCTGCATTATTAAGGGTGTTGCTGAATTTTATTTAAGGACTTTATTGCATTATTTAATGACTCTGTGCATTATTTAATGAATTTGCTGCATTATTTAAGGACTCTGCTGCATTATTTAATGACTCTGCTGCGGTATTTAAGGACTCTGCTGCATTATGTAAGCACTCTGCTGCATTATTTAAGGACTTTGCTGCATTATTTAAGGACTCTGCTGCGGTGTTTTAGGACTCTGCTGCATTATTTAAGGACTTTGATGCATTATTTAAGATCGCTGCTGCAGAATTTAAGGAATCTGCTGCATTATTTAAGGACTTTGTTGCATTATTTAAGGACTGTGCTGCATTGTTTAAGGACTCTGCTGCATTATTTAAGGACTTTGTTGCATTATTTAAGGACTCTGCTGCATTATTTAAGGATGCTGCAGCAGTATTTAAGGCCTCCGCTGCATTATTTAAGGACTTTGCTGCATTATTTAAGGACTCTGCTGCATTATTAAGGACGTTGCTGCATTATTTAAGGACTTTATTGCATTATTTAAGGATTCTGCTGCATTATTTAAGGAATTTGCTGCATTATTTAAGTACTTTGCTGCATTATTTAAGGAGTTTGTTGCATTATTTAAGGACTCTGCTGCATTATTTAAGGACTTTGTTGCATTATTTAAGGACTCTGCTGCATTATTTGAGGACTTTGTTGCATTATTTAAGGACGCTGCTGCGGTATTTAAGGACTCTGATGCATTATTTAAGGATTTTGCTGCATTATTTAAGGTCTCTGCTGCAGTATTTTAGGACTCTGCTGCATTATTTAAGGACTCTGCTGCATTATTTAAGGATTTTGCTGCATTATTTAAGGTCTCTGCTGCAGTATTTAAGGACTCTGCTGCATTATTTAAGGACTTTGTTGCATTATTTAAGGACTCTGCTGCATTATTTAAGGACTTTGTTGCATTATTTAAGGACTCTGCTGCATTATTTAAGGACTTTGCTGAATTATTTAAGGACTCTGCTGCTGTATTTAAGGACTCTGCTGCATTATTTAAGGACTTTGCTGCATTATTTAAGGACTTTGTTGCATTATTTAAGGACGCTGATGCAGTATTTAAGGAATCTGCTGCATTATTTAATTTAAGGAATTTGCTGCATTATTTAAGGACTCTGCTGCATTATTAAGGACTTTGTTGCATTATTTAATGACTCTGCTGTGGAATTTAAGGACTCTGCTGCATTATTTAAGGACTCTGCTGCAGTATTTAAGGACTCTGCTGCATTTTTGAAGGACTTTGATGCATTATTTAAGGACGCTGCTGCAGAATTTAAGGAATTTGCTGCATTATTTAAGGACTTTGTTGCATTATTTAAGGACTCTGCTTCATTATTTAATGACTTTATTGCATTATTTAAGGATTCTGCTGCATTATTTAAGGATGTTGCTGCATTATTTAAGGATGTTGCTGCATTATTTAAGGACTCAGCTGCATTATTAAGGATGTTGCTGCATTATTTAAGGACTTTATTGCATTATTTAAGGACTCTGCTGCATTATTTAAGGAATATGCTGCATTATTTAAGGACTCTGCTGTGGTATTTAAGGACTCTGCTGCATTATTTAAGGACTTTATTGCATTATTTAAGGACTCTGCTGCATTATTTAAGGAATATGCTGCATTATTTAATGACTCTGCTGTGGTATTTAAGGACTCTGCTGCATTATTTAAGGACTTTGATGCATTATTTAAGGACGCTGCTGCAGAATTTAAGGAATCTGCTGCATTATTTAAGGACTTTGTTGCATTATTTAAGGACTCTGCTGCATTATTTAATGACTTTGCTGCATTATTTAAGGACTCTGCTGCATTATTTAACGACTTTGCTGCATTATTTAAGGACTCTGCTGTATTATTAAGGACGTTGCTGCATTAATTAAGGACTTTATTGCATTATTTAAGGATTCTGCTGCATTATTTAAGGAATTTGATGCATTATTTAAGGACTCTGCTGCATTATTTAAGGACTTTGTTGCATTATTTAATGACTCTGATGCGGTATTTAAGGACTCTGCTGCATTATTTAAGGACTTTGCTGCATTATTTAAGGACTCTGCTGCAGTATTTAAGGACTCTGCTGCAGTATTTAAGGACTCTGCTGCATTATTTAAGGACTTTGATGCATTATTTAAGATCGCTGCTGCAGAATTTAAGGAATCTGCTGCATTATTTAAGGACTTTGTTGCATTATTTAAGGACTGTGCTGCATTGTTTAAGGACTCTGCTGCATTATTTAAGGACTTTGCTGCATTATTTAAGGACTCTGCTGCATTATTAAGGACGTTGCTGCATTATTTAAGGACTTTATTGCATTATTTAAGGATTCTGCTGCATTATTTAAGGAATTTGCTGCATTATTTAAGTACTTTGCTGCATTATTTAAGGAGTTTGTTGCATTATTTAAGGACTCTGCTACATTATTTAAGGACTTTATTGCATTATTTAAGGATTCTGCTGCATTATTTAAGGAATTTGCTGCATTATTTAAGTACTTTGCTGCATTATTTAATGAGTTTGTTGCATTATTTAAGGACTCTGCTGCATTATTTTAGGACTGTGTTGCATTATTTAAGGACTCTGCTGCATTATTTAAGGACTTTGTTGCATTATATAAGGATGCTGCTGCGGTATTTAAGGACTCTGCTGCATTATTTAAGGACTTTGCTGAATTATTTAAGTACTCAGCTGCATTATTAAGGGTGTTGCTGAATTTTATTTAAGGACTTTATTGCATTATTTAATGACTCTGTGCATTATTTAATGAATTTGCTGCATTATTTAAGGACTCTGCTGCATTATTTAATGACTCTGCTGCGGTATTTAAGGACTCTGCTGCATTATGTAAGCACTCTGCTGCATTATTTAAGGACTTTGCTGCATTATTTAAGGACTCTGCTGCGGTGTTTTAGGACTCTGCTGCATTATTTAAGGACTTTGATGCATTATTTAAGATCGCTGCTGCAGAATTTAAGGAATCTGCTGCATTATTTAAGGACTTTGTTGCATTATTTAAGGACTGTGCTGCATTGTTTAAGGACTCTGCTGCATTATTTAAGGACTTTGTTGCATTATTTAAGGACTCTGCTGCATTATTTAAGGATGCTGCAGCAGTATTTAAGGCCTCCGCTGCATTATTTAAGGACTTTGCTGCATTATTTAAGGACTCTGCTGCATTATTAAGGACGTTGCTGCATTATTTAAGGACTTTATTGCATTATTTAAGGATTCTGCTGCATTATTTAAGGAATTTGCTGCATTATTTAAGGACTCTGCTGCATTATTTAAGGACTTTGTTGCATTATTTAATGACTGCTGCGGTATTTAAGGACTCTTCTGCATTATTTAAGGACTTTGCTGCATTATTTAAGGACTCTGCTGCAGTATTTAAGGACTCTGCTGCATTATTTAAGGACTTTGATGCATTATTTAAGATCGCTGCTGCAGAATTTAAGGAATCTGCTGCATTATTTAAGGACTTTGTTGCATTATTTAAGGACTGTGCTGCATTGTTTAAGGACTCTGCTGCATTATTTAAGGACTTTGTTGCATTATTTAAGGACTCTGCTGCATTATTTAAGGATGCTGAAGCAGTATTTAAGGCCTCCGCTGCATTATTTAAGGACTTTGCTGCATTATTTAAGGACTCTGCTGCATTATTAAGGACGTTGCTGCATTATTTAAGGACTTTATTGCATTATTTAAGGATTCTGCTGCATTATTTAAGGAATTTGCTGCATTATTTACTTTGCTGCATTATTTAAGGAGTTTGTTGCATTATTTAAGGACTCTGCTACATTATTTAAGGACTTTGTTGCATTATTTAAGGACTCTGCTGCATTATTTAAGGACTTTATTGCATTATTTAAGGATTCTGCTGCATTATTTAAGGAATTTGCTGCATTATTTAAGTACTTTGCTGCATTATTTAATGAGTTTGTTGCATTATTTAAGGACTCTGCTGCATTATTTTAGGACTGTGTTGCATTATTTAAGGACTCTGCTGCATTATTTAAGGACTTTGTTGCATTATTTAAGGACGCTGCTGCGGTATTTAAGGACTCTGCTGCATTATTTAAGGACTTTGCTGAATTATTTAAGTACTCAGCTGCATTACTAAGGGTGTTGCTGAATTTTATTTAAGGACTTTATTGCATTATTTAATGACTCTGTGCATTATTTAATGAATTTGCTGCATTATTTAAGGACTCTGCTGCATTATTTAATGACTCTGCTGCGGTATTTAAGGACTCTGCTGCATTATGTAAGCACTCTGCTGCATTATTTAAGGACTTTGCTGCATTATTTAAGGACTCTGCTGCGGTGTTTTAGGACTCTGCTGCATTATTTAAGGACTTTGATGCATTATTTAAGATCGCTGCTGCAGAATTTAAGGAATCTGCTGCATTATTTAAGGACTTTGTTGCATTATTTAAGGACTGTGCTGCATTGTTTAAGGACTCTGCTGCATTATTTAAGGACTTTGTTGCATTATTTAAGGACTCTGCTGCATTATTTAAGGATGCTGCAGCAGTATTTAAGGCCTCCGCTGCATTATTTAAGGACTTTGCTGCATTATTTAAGGACTCTGCTGCATTATTTAAGGACTTTATTGCATTATTTAAGGACTCTGCTGCATTATTTAAGGAATATGCTGCATTATTTAAGGACTCTGCTGTGGTATTTAAGGACTCTGCTGCATTATTTAAGGACTTTATTGCATTATTTAAGGACTCTGCTGCATTATTTAAGGAATATGCTGCATTATTTAATGACTCTGCTGTGGTATTTAAGGACTCTGCTGCATTATTTAAGGACTTTGATGCATTATTTAAGGACGCTGCTGCAGAATTTAAGGAATCTGCTGCATTATTTAAGGACTTTGTTGCATTATTTAAGGACTCTGCTGCATTATTTAATGACTTTGCTGCATTATTTAAGGACTCTGCTGCATTATTTAACGACTTTGCTGCATTATTTAAGGACTCTGCTGTATTATTAAGGACGTTGCTGCATTAATTAAGGACTTTATTGCATTATTTAAGGATTCTGCTGCATTATTTAAGGAATTTGATGCATTATTTAAGGACTCTGCTGCATTATTTAAGGACTTTGTTGCATTATTTAATGACTCTGCTGCGGTATTTAAGGACTCTGCTGCATTATTTAAGGACTTTGCTGCATTATTTAAGAACTCTGCTGCAGTATTTAAGGACTCTGCTGCATTATTTAAGGACTTTGATGCATTATTTAAGATCGCTGCTGCAGAATTTAAGGAATCTGCTGCATTATTTAAGGACTTTGTTGCATTATTTAAGGACTGTGCTGCATTGTTTAAGGACTCTGCTGCATTATTTAAGGACTTTGTTGCATTATTTAAGGACTCTGCTGCATTATTTAAGGATGCTGCAGCAGTATTTAAGGCCTCCGCTGCATTATTTAAGGACTTTGCTGCATTATTTAAGGACTCTGCTGCATTATTAAGGACGTTGCTGCATTATTTAAGGACTTTATTGCATTATTTAAGGATTCTGCTGCATTATTTAAGGAATTTGCTGCATTATTTAAGTACTTTGCTGCATTATTTAAGGAGTTTGTTGCATTATTTAAGGACTCTGCTGCATTATTTAAGGACTTTGTTGCATTATTTAAGGACTCTGCTGCATTATTTGAGGACTTTGTTGCATTATTTAAGGACGCTGCTGCGGTATTTAAGGACTCTGATGCATTATTTAAGGATTTTGCTGCATTATTTAAGGTCTCTGCTGCAGTATTTTAGGACTCTGCTGCATTATTTAAGGACTCTGCTGCATTATTTAAGGATTTTGCTGCATTATTTAAGGTCTCTGCTGCAGTATTTAAGGACTCTGCTGCATTATTTAAGGACTTTGTTGCATTATTTAAGGACTCGGCTGCATTATTTAAGGACTTTGTTGCATTATTTAAGGACTCTGCTGCATTATTTAAGGACTTTGCTGAATTATTTAAGGACTCTGCTGCTGTATTTAAGGACTCTGCTGCATTATTTAAGGACTTTGCTGCATTATTTAAGGACTTTGTTGCATTATTTAAGGACGCTGATGCAGTATTTAAGGAATCTGCTGCATTATTTAAGGATATTGCTGCATTATTTAAGGACTCAGCTGCATTATTAAGGACGTTGCTGCATTATTTAAGGACTCTGCTGCATTATTTAAGGACTTTATTGCATTATTTAAGGACTCTGCTGCATTATTTAAGGAATATGCTGCAGTATTTAAGGACTTTGCTGAATTATTTAAGGACTCTGCTGCTGTATTTAAGGACTCTGCTGCATTATTTAAGGAAAGGACTTTGCTGCATTATTTAAGGACTTTGTTGCATTATTTAAGGACGCTGCTGCAGTATTTAAGGACTCTGCTGCATTATTTAAGGATGTTGCTGCATTATTTAAGGACTCAGCTGCATTATTAAGGATGTTGCTGCATTATTTAAGGACTCTGCTGCATTATTTAAGGACTTTATTGCATTATTTAAGGACTTTGATGCATTATTTAAGGACGCTGCTGCAGAATTTAAGGAATCTGCTGCATTATTTATGGACTTTGTTGCATTATTTAAGGACTCTGCTGCATTATTTAATGACTTTATTGCATTATTTAAGGATTCTGCTGCATTATTTAAGGAATTTATTGCATTATTTAAGGACTCTGCTGCATTATTTAAGGACTTTATTGCATTATTTAAGGATTCTGCTGCATTATTTAAGGAATTTGCTGCATTATTTAAGTACTTTGCTGCATTATTTAATGAGTTTGTTGCATTATTTAAGGACTCTGCTGCATTATTTAAGGACTTTGTTGCATTATTTAAGGACTCTGCTGCATTATTTAAGGACTTTGTTGCATTATTTAAGGACGCTGCTGCTGTATTTAAGGACTCTGCTGCATTATTTAAGGACTTTGCTGCATTATTTAAGGACTGTGCTGCATTGTTTAAGGACTCTGCTGCATTATTTAAGGACTTTGCTGCATTATTTAAGGACTCTGCTGCATTATTTAAGGACTTTGTTGCATTATTTGAGGACTGTGCTGCATTGTTTAAGGACTCTGCTGCATTATTTAAGGACTTTGCTGCATTATTTAAGGACTCTGCTGCATTATTTAAGGACTTTGTTGCATTATTTAAGGACTCTGCTGCATTATTTAAGGACTTTGTTGCACAATTTAAGGACTCTGCTGCATTATTTAAGGACTTTGTTGCATTATTTAAGGACTCTGTTGCATTATTTAAGGACTTTGCTGCATTATTTAAGTACTCTGGTGCATTATTTAAGGACTTTGTTGCATTATTTAAGGACTCTGCTGCATTATTTAAGGACTTTGTTGCATTATTTAAGGACTCTGCTGCATTATTTAAGGACTTTGCTGCATTATTTAAGTATGCTGCTGCGGTATTTAAGGCCTCTGCTGCATTATTTAAGTACTTTGCTGCATTATTTAAGGACTCTGCTGCATTATTAAGGATGTTGCTGCATTAGATAAGGACTTTATTGCATTATTTAAGGATTCTGCTGCATTATTTAAAGAATTTGCTGCATTATTTAAGGACTTTGCTGCATTATTAAGGACTTTGTTGCATTATTTAATCACTCTGCTGCGGAATTTAAGGACTCTGCTGCATTATTTAAGGACTTTGCTGCATTATTTAAGGACTCTGCTGCAGTATTTAAGGACTCTGCTGCATTATTTAAGGACTTTGTTGCATTATTTAAGGACTCTGCTGCATTATTTAAGGACTTTGTTGCATTATTTAAGGACTCTGCTGCATTATTTAAGGACTTTGCTGAATTATTTAAGGACGCTGCTGCTGTATTTAAGGACTCTGCTGCATTATTTAAGGACTTTGCTGCATTATTTAAGGACTGTGTTGCATTGTTTAAGGACTCTGCTGCATTATTTAAGGACTTTGCTGCATTATTTAAGGACTCTGCTGCATTATTTAAGGACTTTGTTGCATTATTTAAGGACTGTGCTGCAATGTTTAAGGACTCTGCTGCATTATTTAAGGACTTTGCTGCATTATTTAAGGACTCTGCTGCATTATTTAAGGACTTTGTTGCATTATTTAAGGACTCTGCTGCATTATTTAAGGACTTTATTGCATTATTTAAGGATTCTGCTGCATTATTTAAGGAATTTGCTGCATTATTTAAGGACTCTGCTGCATTATTAAGGACTTTGTTGCATTATTTAATGACTCTGCTGTGGAATTTAAGGACTCTGCTGCATTATTTAAGGACTCTGCTGCAGTATTTAAGGACTCTGCTGCATTTTTGAAGGACTTTGATGCATTATTTAAGGACGCTGCTGCAGAATTTAAGGAATTTGCTGCATTATTTAAGGACTTTGTTGCATTATTTAAGGACTCTGCTTCATTATTTAATGACTTTATTGCATTATTTAAGGATTCTGCTGCATTATTTAAGGATGTTGCTGCATTATTTAAGGATGTTGCTGCATTATTTAAGGACTCAGCTGCATTATTAAGGATGTTGCTGCATTATTTAAGGACTTTATTGCATTATTTAAGGACTCTGCTGCATTATTTAAGGAATATGCTGCATTATTTAAGGACTCTGCTGTGGTATTTAAGGACTCTGCTGCATTATTTAAGGACTTTATTGCATTATTTAAGGACTCTGCTGCATTATTTAAGGAATATGCTGCATTATTTAATGACTCTGCTGTGGTATTTAAGGACTCTGCTGCATTATTTAAGGACTTTGATGCATTATTTAAGGACGCTGCTGCAGAATTTAAGGAATCTGCTGCATTATTTAAGGACTTTGTTGCATTATTTAAGGACTCTGCTGCATTATTTAATGACTTTGCTGCATTATTTAAGGACTCTGCTGCATTATTTAACGACTTTGCTGCATTATTTAAGGACTCTGCTGTATTATTAAGGACGTTGCTGCATTAATTAAGGACTTTATTGCATTATTTAAGGATTCTGCTGCATTATTTAAGGAATTTGATGCATTATTTAAGGACTCTGCTGCATTATTTAAGGACTTTGTTGCATTATTTAATGACTCTGATGCGGTATTTAAGGACTCTGCTGCATTATTTAAGGACTTTGCTGCATTATTTAAGGACTCTGCTGCAGTATTTAAGGACTCTGCTGCAGTATTTAAGGACTCTGCTGCATTATTTAAGGACTTTGATGCATTATTTAAGATCGCTGCTGCAGAATTTAAGGAATCTGCTGCATTATTTAAGGACTTTGTTGCATTATTTAAGGACAGTGCTGCATTGTTTAAGGACTCTGCTGCATTATTTAAGGACTTTATTGCATTATTTAAGGACTCTGCTGCATTATTTAAGGATGCAGCAGCAGTATTTAAGGCCTCCGCTGCATTATTTAAGGACTTTGCTGCATTATTTAAGGACTCTGCTGCATTATTAAGGACGTTGCTGCATTATTTAAGGACTTTATTGCATTATTTAAGGATTCTGCTGCATTATTTAAGGAATTTGCTGCATTATTTAAGTACTTTGCTGCATTATTTAAGGAGTTTGTTGCATTATTTAAGGACTCTGCTACATTATTTAAGGACTTTATTGCATTATTTAAGGATTCTGCTGCATTATTTAAGGAATTTGCTGCATTATTTAAGTACTTTGCTGCATTATTTAATGAGTTTGTTGCATTATTTAAGGACTCTGCTGCATTATTTTAGGACTGTGTTGCATTATTTAAGGACTCTGCTGCATTATTTAAGGACTTTGTTGCATTATTTAAGGATGCTGCTGCGGTATTTAAGGACTCTGCTGCATTATTTAAGGACTTTGCTGAATTATTTAAGTACTCAGCTGCATTACTAAGGGTGTTGCTGAATTTTATTTAAGGACTTTATTGCATTATTTAATGACTCTGTGCATTATTTAATGAATTTGCTGCATTATTTAAGGACTCTGCTGCATTATTTAATGACTCTGCTGCGGTATTTAAGGACTCTGCTGCATTATGTAAGCACTCTGCTGCATTATTTAAGGACTTTGCTGCATTATTTAAGGACTCTGCTGCGGTGTTTTAGGACTCTGCTGCATTATTTAAGGACTTTGATGCATTATTTAAGATCGCTGCTGCAGAATTTAAGGAATCTGCTGCATTATTTAAGGACTTTGTTGCATTATTTAAGGACTGTGCTGCATTGTTTAAGGACTCTGCTGCATTATTTAAGGACTTTGTTGCATTATTTAAGGACTCTGCTGCATTATTTAAGGATGCTGCAGCAGTATTTAAGGCCTCCGCTGCATTATTTAAGGACTTTGCTGCATTATTTAAGGACTCTGCTGCATTATTTAAGGACTTTATTGCATTATTTAAGGACTCTGCTGCATTATTTAAGGAATATGCTGCATTATTTAAGGACTCTGCTGTGGTATTTAAGGACTCTGCTGCATTATTTAAGGACTTTATTGCATTATTTAAGGACTCTGCTGCATTATTTAAGGAATATGCTGCATTATTTAATGACTCTGCTGTGGTATTTAAGGACTCTGCTGCATTATTTAAGGACTTTGATGCATTATTTAAGGACGCTGCTGCAGAATTTAAGGAATCTGCTGCATTATTTAAGGACTTTGTTGCATTATTTAAGGACTCTGCTGCATTATTTAATGACTTTGCTGCATTATTTAAGGACTCTGCTGCATTATTTAACGACTTTGCTGCATTATTTAAGGACTCTGCTGTATTATTAAGGACGTTGCTGCATTAATTAAGGACTTTATTGCATTATTTAAGGATTCTGCTGCATTATTTAAGGAATTTGATGCATTATTTAAGGACTCTGCTGCATTATTTAAGGACTTTGTTGCATTATTTAATGACTCTGCTGCGGTATTTAAGGACTCTGCTGCATTATTTAAGGACTTTGCTGCATTATTTAAGAACTCTGCTGCAGTATTTAAGGACTCTGCTGCATTATTTAAGGACTTTGATGCATTATTTAAGATCGCTGCTGCAGAATTTAAGGAATCTGCTGCATTATTTAAGGACTTTGTTGCATTATTTAAGGACTGTGCTGCATTGTTTAAGGACTCTGCTGCATTATTTAAGGACTTTGTTGCATTATTTAAGGACTCTGCTGCATTATTTAAGGATGCTGCAGCAGTATTTAAGGCCTCCGCTGCATTATTTAAGGACTTTGCTGCATTATTTAAGGACTCTGCTGCATTATTAAGGACGTTGCTGCATTATTTAAGGACTTTATTGCATTATTTAAGGATTCTGCTGCATTATTTAAGGAATTTGCTGCATTATTTAAGTACTTTGCTGCATTATTTAAGGAGTTTGTTGCATTATTTAAGGACTCTGCTGCATTATTTAAGGACTTTGTTGCATTATTTAAGGACTCTGCTGCATTATTTGAGGACTTTGTTGCATTATTTAAGGACGCTGCTGCGGTATTTAAGGACTCTGATGCATTATTTAAGGATTTTGCTGCATTATTTAAGGTCTCTGCTGCAGTATTTTAGGACTCTGCTGCATTATTTAAGGACTCTGCTGCATTATTTAAGGATTTTGCTGCATTATTTAAGGTCTCTGCTGCAGTATTTAAGGACTCTGCTGCATTATTTAAGGACTTTGTTGCATTATTTAAGGACTCGGCTGCATTATTTAAGGACTTTGTTGCATTATTTAAGGACTCTGCTGCATTATTTAAGGACTTTGCTGAATTATTTAAGGACTCTGCTGCTGTATTTAAGGACTCTGCTGCATTATTTAAGGACTTTGCTGCATTATTTAAGGACTTTGTTGCATTATTTAAGGACGCTGATGCAGTATTTAAGGAATCTGCTGCATTATTTAAGGATATTGCTGCATTATTTAAGGACTCAGCTGCATTATTAAGGACGTTGCTGCATTATTTAAGGACTCTGCTGCATTATTTAAGGACTTTATTGCATTATTTAAGGACTCTGCTGCATTATTTAAGGAATATGCTGCAGTATTTAAGGACTTTGCTGAATTATTTAAGGACTCTGCTGCTGTATTTAAGGACTCTGCTGCATTATTTAAGGAAAGGACTTTGCTGCATTATTTAAGGACTTTGTTGCATTATTTAAGGACGCTGCTGCAGTATTTAAGGACTCTGCTGCATTATTTAAGGATGTTGCTGCATTATTTAAGGACTCAGCTGCATTATTAAGGATGTTGCTGCATTATTTAAGGACTCTGCTGCATTATTTAAGGACTTTATTGCATTATTTAAGGACTTTGATGCATTATTTAAGGACGCTGCTGCAGAATTTAAGGAATCTGCTGCATTATTTATGGACTTTGTTGCATTATTTAAGGACTCTGCTGCATTATTTAATGACTTTATTGCATTATTTAAGGATTCTGCTGCATTATTTAAGGAATTTATTGCATTATTTAAGGACTCTGCTGCATTATTTAAGGACTTTATTGCATTATTTAAGGATTCTGCTGCATTATTTAAGGAATTTGCTGCATTATTTAAGTACTTTGCTGCATTATTTAATGAGTTTGTTGCATTATTTAAGGACTCTGCTGCATTATTTAAGGACTTTGTTGCATTATTTAAGGACTCTGCTGCATTATTTAAGGACTTTGTTGCATTATTTAAGGACGCTGCTGCTGTATTTAAGGACTCTGCTGCATTATTTAAGGACTTTGCTGCATTATTTAAGGACTGTGCTGCATTGTTTAAGGACTCTGCTGCATTATTTAAGGACTTTGCTGCATTATTTAAGGACTCTGCTGCATTATTTAAGGACTTTGTTGCATTATTTGAGGACTGTGCTGCATTGTTTAAGGACTCTGCTGCATTATTTAAGGACTTTGCTGCATTATTTAAGGACTCTGCTGCATTATTTAAGGACTTTGTTGCATTATTTAAGGACTCTGCTGCATTATTTAAGGACTTTGTTGCACAATTTAAGGACTCTGCTGCATTATTTAAGGACTTTGTTGCATTATTTAAGGACTCTGTTGCATTATTTAAGGACTTTGCTGCATTATTTAAGTACTCTGGTGCATTATTTAAGGACTTTGTTGCATTATTTAAGGACTCTGCTGCATTATTTAAGGACTTTGTTGCATTATTTAAGGACTCTGCTGCATTATTTAAGGACTTTGCTGCATTATTTAAGTATGCTGCTGCGGTATTTAAGGCCTCTGCTGCATTATTTAAGTACTTTGCTGCATTATTTAAGGACTCTGCTGCATTATTAAGGATGTTGCTGCATTAGATAAGGACTTTATTGCATTATTTAAGGATTCTGCTGCATTATTTAAAGAATTTGCTGCATTATTTAAGGACTTTGCTGCATTATTAAGGACTTTGTTGCATTATTTAATCACTCTGCTGCGGAATTTAAGGACTCTGCTGCATTATTTAAGGACTTTGCTGCATTATTTAAGGACTCTGCTGCAGTATTTAAGGACTCTGCTGCATTATTTAAGGACTTTGTTGCATTATTTAAGGACTCTGCTGCATTATTTAAGGACTTTGTTGCATTATTTAAGGACTCTGCTGCATTATTTAAGGACTTTGCTGAATTATTTAAGGACGCTGCTGCTGTATTTAAGGACTCTGCTGCATTATTTAAGGACTTTGCTGCATTATTTAAGGACTGTGTTGCATTGTTTAAGGACTCTGCTGCATTATTTAAGGACTTTGCTGCATTATTTAAGGACTCTGCTGCATTATTTAAGGACTTTGTTGCATTATTTAAGGACTGTGCTGCAATGTTTAAGGACTCTGCTGCATTATTTAAGGACTTTGCTGCATTATTTAAGGACTCTGCTGCATTATTTAAGGACTTTGTTGCATTATTTAAGGACTCTGCTGCATTATTTAAGGACTTTATTGCATTATTTAAGGATTCTGCTGCATTATTTAAGGAATTTGCTGCATTATTTAAGGACTCTGCTGCATTATTAAGGACTTTGTTGCATTATTTAATGACTCTGCTGTGGAATTTAAGGACTCTGCTGCATTATTTAAGGACTCTGCTGCAGTATTTAAGGACTCTGCTGCATTTTTGAAGGACTTTGATGCATTATTTAAGGACGCTGCTGCAGAATTTAAGGAATTTGCTGCATTATTTAAGGACTTTGTTGCATTATTTAAGGACTCTGCTTCATTATTTAATGACTTTATTGCATTATTTAAGGATTCTGCTGCATTATTTAAGGATGTTGCTGCATTATTTAAGGATGTTGCTGCATTATTTAAGGACTCAGCTGCATTATTAAGGATGTTGCTGCATTATTTAAGGACTTTATTGCATTATTTAAGGACTCTGCTGCATTATTTAAGGAATATGCTGCATTATTTAAGGACTCTGCTGTGGTATTTAAGGACTCTGCTGCATTATTTAAGGACTTTATTGCATTATTTAAGGACTCTGCTGCATTATTTAAGGAATATGCTGCATTATTTAATGACTCTGCTGTGGTATTTAAGGACTCTGCTGCATTATTTAAGGACTTTGATGCATTATTTAAGGACGCTGCTGCAGAATTTAAGGAATCTGCTGCATTATTTAAGGACTTTGTTGCATTATTTAAGGACTCTGCTGCATTATTTAATGACTTTGCTGCATTATTTAAGGACTCTGCTGCATTATTTAACGACTTTGCTGCATTATTTAAGGACTCTGCTGTATTATTAAGGACGTTGCTGCATTAATTAAGGACTTTATTGCATTATTTAAGGATTCTGCTGCATTATTTAAGGAATTTGATGCATTATTTAAGGACTCTGCTGCATTATTTAAGGACTTTGTTGCATTATTTAATGACTCTGATGCGGTATTTAAGGACTCTGCTGCATTATTTAAGGACTTTGCTGCATTATTTAAGGACTCTGCTGCAGTATTTAAGGACTCTGCTGCAGTATTTAAGGACTCTGCTGCATTATTTAAGGACTTTGATGCATTATTTAAGATCGCTGCTGCAGAATTTAAGGAATCTGCTGCATTATTTAAGGACTTTGTTGCATTATTTAAGGACAGTGCTGCATTGTTTAAGGACTCTGCTGCATTATTTAAGGACTTTATTGCATTATTTAAGGACTCTGCTGCATTATTTAAGGATGCAGCAGCAGTATTTAAGGCCTCCGCTGCATTATTTAAGGACTTTGCTGCATTATTTAAGGACTCTGCTGCATTATTAAGGACGTTGCTGCATTATTTAAGGACTTTATTGCATTATTTAAGGATTCTGCTGCATTATTTAAGGAATTTGCTGCATTATTTAAGTACTTTGCTGCATTATTTAAGGAGTTTGTTGCATTATTTAAGGACTCTGCTACATTATTTAAGGACTTTATTGCATTATTTAAGGATTCTGCTGCATTATTTAAGGAATTTGCTGCATTATTTAAGTACTTTGCTGCATTATTTAATGAGTTTGTTGCATTATTTAAGGACTCTGCTGCATTATTTTAGGACTGTGTTGCATTATTTAAGGACTCTGCTGCATTATTTAAGGACTTTGTTGCATTATTTAAGGATGCTGCTGCGGTATTTAAGGACTCTGCTGCATTATTTAAGGACTTTGCTGAATTATTTAAGTACTCAGCTGCATTACTAAGGGTGTTGCTGAATTTTATTTAAGGACTTTATTGCATTATTTAATGACTCTGTGCATTATTTAATGAATTTGCTGCATTATTTAAGGACTCTGCTGCATTATTTAATGACTCTGCTGCGGTATTTAAGGACTCTGCTGCATTATGTAAGCACTCTGCTGCATTATTTAAGGACTTTGCTGCATTATTTAAGGACTCTGCTGCGGTGTTTTAGGACTCTGCTGCATTATTTAAGGACTTTGATGCATTATTTAAGATCGCTGCTGCAGAATTTAAGGAATCTGCTGCATTATTTAAGGACTTTGTTGCATTATTTAAGGACTGTGCTGCATTGTTTAAGGACTCTGCTGCATTATTTAAGGACTTTGTTGCATTATTTAAGGACTCTGCTGCATTATTTAAGGATGCTGCAGCAGTATTTAAGGCCTCCGCTGCATTATTTAAGGACTTTGCTGCATTATTTAAGGACTCTGCTGCATTATTTAAGGACTTTATTGCATTATTTAAGGACTCTGCTGCATTATTTAAGGAATATGCTGCATTATTTAAGGACTCTGCTGTGGTATTTAAGGACTCTGCTGCATTATTTAAGGACTTTATTGCATTATTTAAGGACTCTGCTGCATTATTTAAGGAATATGCTGCATTATTTAATGACTCTGCTGTGGTATTTAAGGACTCTGCTGCATTATTTAAGGACTTTGATGCATTATTTAAGGACGCTGCTGCAGAATTTAAGGAATCTGCTGCATTATTTAAGGACTTTGTTGCATTATTTAAGGACTCTGCTGCATTATTTAATGACTTTGCTGCATTATTTAAGGACTCTGCTGCATTATTTAACGACTTTGCTGCATTATTTAAGGACTCTGCTGTATTATTAAGGACGTTGCTGCATTAATTAAGGACTTTATTGCATTATTTAAGGATTCTGCTGCATTATTTAAGGAATTTGATGCATTATTTAAGGACTCTGCTGCATTATTTAAGGACTTTGTTGCATTATTTAATGACTCTGCTGCGGTATTTAAGGACTCTGCTGCATTATTTAAGGACTTTGCTGCATTATTTAAGAACTCTGCTGCAGTATTTAAGGACTCTGCTGCATTATTTAAGGACTTTGATGCATTATTTAAGATCGCTGCTGCAGAATTTAAGGAATCTGCTGCATTATTTAAGGACTTTGTTGCATTATTTAAGGACTGTGCTGCATTGTTTAAGGACTCTGCTGCATTATTTAAGGACTTTGTTGCATTATTTAAGGACTCTGCTGCATTATTTAAGGATGCTGCAGCAGTATTTAAGGCCTCCGCTGCATTATTTAAGGACTTTGCTGCATTATTTAAGGACTCTGCTGCATTATTAAGGACGTTGCTGCATTATTTAAGGACTTTATTGCATTATTTAAGGATTCTGCTGCATTATTTAAGGAATTTGCTGCATTATTTAAGTACTTTGCTGCATTATTTAAGGAGTTTGTTGCCTTATTTAAGGACTCTGCTGCATTATTTAAGGACTTTGTTGCATTATTTAAGGACTCTGCTGCATTATTTGAGGACTTTGTTGCATTATTTAAGGACGCTGCTGCGGTATTTAAGGACTCTGATGCATTATTTAAGGATTTTGCTGCATTATTTAAGGTCTCTGCTGCAGTATTTTAGGACTCTGCTGCATTATTTAAGGACTCTGCTGCATTATTTAAGGATTTTGCTGCATTATTTAAGGTCTCTGCTGCAGTATTTAAGGACTCTGCTGCATTATTTAAGAACTTTGTTGCATTATTTAAGGACTCTGCTGCATTATTTAAGGACTTTGTTGCATTATTTAAGGACTCTGCTGCATTATTTAAGGACTTTGCTGAATTATTTAAGGACTCTGCTGCTGTATTTAAGGACTCTGCTGCATTATTTAAGGACTTTGCTGCATTATTTAAGGACTTTGTTGCATTATTTAAGGACGCTGATGCAGTATTTAAGGAATCTGCTGCATTATTTAAGGAAAGGACGTTGCTGCATTATTTAAGGACTCTGCTGCATTATTTAAGGACTTTATTGCATTATTTAAGGACTCTGCTGCATTATTTAAGGAATATGCTGCATTATTTAAGGACTTTGCTGAATTATTTAAGGACTCTGCTGCTGTATTTAAGGACTCTGCTGCATTATTTAAGGAAAGGACTTTGCTGCATTATTTAAGGACTTTGTTGCATTATTTAAGGACGCTGCTGCAGTATTTAAGGACTCTGCTGCATTATTTAAGGATGTTGCTGCATTATTTAAGGACTCAGCTGCATTATTAAGGATGTTGCTGCATTATTTAAGGACTCTGCTGCATTATTTAAGGACTTTATTGCATTATTTAAGGACTCTGCTGCATTATTTAAGGAATATGCTGCATTATTTAAGGACTCTGCTGTGGTATTTAAGGACTCTGCTGCATTATTTAAGGACTTTATTGCATTATTTAAGGACTCTGCTGCATTATTTAAGGAATATGCTGCATTATTTAATGACTCTGCTGTGGTATTTAAGGACTCTGCTGCATTATTTAAGGACTTTGATGCATTATTTAAGGACGCTGCTGCAGAATTTAAGGAATCTGCTGCATTATTTAAGGACTTTGTTGCATTATTTAAGGACTCTGCTGCATTATTTAATGACTTTGCTGCATTATTTAAGGACTCTGCTGCATTATTTAACGACTTTGCTGCATTATTTAAGGACTCTGCTGTATTATTAAGGACGTTGCTGCATTAATTAAGGACTTTATTGCATTATTTAAGGATTCTGCTGCATTATTTAAGGAATTTGATGCATTATTTAAGGACTCTGCTGCATTATTTAAGGACTTTGTTGCATTATTTAATGACTCTGATGCGGTATTTAAGGACTCTGCTGCATTATTTAAGGACTTTGCTGCATTATTTAAGGACTCTGCTGCAGTATTTAAGGACTCTGCTGCAGTATTTAAGGACTCTGCTGCATTATTTAAGGACTTTGATGCATTATTTAAGATCGCTGCTGCAGAATTTAAGGAATCTGCTGCATTATTTAAGGACTTTGTTGCATTATTTAAGGACTGTGCTGCATTGTTTAAGGACTCTGCTGCATTATTTAAGGACTTTGCTGCATTATTTAAGGACTCTGCTGCATTATTAAGGACATTGCTGCATTATTTAAGGACTTTATTGCATTATTTAAGGATTCTGCTGCATTATTTAAGGAATTTGCTGCATTATTTAAGTACTTTGCTGCATTATTTAAGGAGTTTGTTGCATTATTTAAGGACTCTGCTACATTATTTAAGGACTTTATTGCATTATTTAAGGATTCTGCTGCATTATTTAAGGAATTTGCTGCATTATTTAAGTACTTTGCTGCATTATTTAATGAGTTTGTTGCATTATTTAAGGACTCTGCTGCATTATTTTAGGACTGTGTTGCATTATTTAAGGACTCTGCTGCATTATTTAAGGACTTTGTTGCATTATATAAGGATGCTGCTGCGGTATTTAAGGACTCTGCTGCATTATTTAAGGACTTTGCTGAATTATTTAAGTACTCAGCTGCATTATTAAGGGTGTTGCTGAATTTTATTTAAGGACTTTATTGCATTATTTAATGACTCTGTGCATTATTTAATGAATTTGCTGCATTATTTAAGGACTCTGCTGCATTATTTAATGACTCTGCTGCGGTATTTAAGGACTCTGCTGCATTATGTAAGCACTCTGCTGCATTATTTAAGGACTTTGCTGCATTATTTAAGGACTCTGCTGCGGTGTTTTAGGACTCTGCTGCATTATTTAAGGACTTTGATGCATTATTTAAGATCGCTGCTGCAGAATTTAAGGAATCTGCTGCATTATTTAAGGACTTTGTTGCATTATTTAAGGACTGTGCTGCATTGTTTAAGGACTCTGCTGCATTATTTAAGGACTTTGTTGCATTATTTAAGGACTCTGCTGCATTATTTAAGGATGCTGCAGCAGTATTTAAGGCCTCCGCTGCATTATTTAAGGACTTTGCTGCATTATTTAAGGACTCTGCTGCATTATTAAGGACGTTGCTGCATTATTTAAGGACTTTATTGCATTATTTAAGGATTCTGCTGCATTATTTAAGGAATTTGCTGCATTATTTAAGGACTCTGCTGCATTATTTAAGGACTTTGTTGCATTATTTAATGACTGCTGCGGTATTTAAGGACTCTTCTGCATTATTTAAGGACTTTGCTGCATTATTTAAGGACTCTGCTGCAGTATTTAAGGACTCTGCTGCATTATTTAAGGACTTTGATGCATTATTTAAGATCGCTGCTGCAGAATTTAAGGAATCTGCTGCATTATTTAAGGACTTTGTTGCATTATTTAAGGACTGTGCTGCATTGTTTAAGGACTCTGCTGCATTATTTAAGGACTTTGTTGCATTATTTAAGGACTCTGCTGCATTATTTAAGGATGCTGAAGCAGTATTTAAGGCCTCCGCTGCATTATTTAAGGACTTTGCTGCATTATTTAAGGACTCTGCTGCATTATTAAGGACGTTGCTGCATTATTTAAGGACTTTATTGCATTATTTAAGGATTCTGCTGCATTATTTAAGGAATTTGCTGCATTATTTACTTTGCTGCATTATTTAAGGAGTTTGTTGCATTATTTAAGGACTCTGCTACATTATTTAAGGACTTTGTTGCATTATTTAAGGACTCTGCTGCATTATTTAAGGACTTTATTGCATTATTTAAGGATTCTGCTGCATTATTTAAGGAATTTGCTGCATTATTTAAGTACTTTGCTGCATTATTTAATGAGTTTGTTGCATTATTTAAGGACTCTGCTGCATTATTTTAGGACTGTGTTGCATTATTTAAGGACTCTGCTGCATTATTTAAGGACTTTGTTGCATTATTTAAGGACGCTGCTGCGGTATTTAAGGACTCTGCTGCATTATTTAAGGACTTTGCTGAATTATTTAAGTACTCAGCTGCATTACTAAGGGTGTTGCTGAATTTTATTTAAGGACTTTATTGCATTATTTAATGACTCTGTGCATTATTTAATGAATTTGCTGCATTATTTAAGGACTCTGCTGCATTATTTAATGACTCTGCTGCGGTATTTAAGGACTCTGCTGCATTATGTAAGCACTCTGCTGCATTATTTAAGGACTTTGCTGCATTATTTAAGGACTCTGCTGCGGTGTTTTAGGACTCTGCTGCATTATTTAAGGACTTTGATGCATTATTTAAGATCGCTGCTGCAGAATTTAAGGAATCTGCTGCATTATTTAAGGACTTTGTTGCATTATTTAAGGACTGTGCTGCATTGTTTAAGGACTCTGCTGCATTATTTAAGGACTTTGTTGCATTATTTAAGGACTCTGCTGCATTATTTAAGGATGCTGCAGCAGTATTTAAGGCCTCCGCTGCATTATTTAAGGACTTTGCTGCATTATTTAAGGACTCTGCTGCATTATTTAAGGACTTTATTGCATTATTTAAGGACTCTGCTGCATTATTTAAGGAATATGCTGCATTATTTAAGGACTCTGCTGTGGTATTTAAGGACTCTGCTGCATTATTTAAGGACTTTATTGCATTATTTAAGGACTCTGCTGCATTATTTAAGGAATATGCTGCATTATTTAATGACTCTGCTGTGGTATTTAAGGACTCTGCTGCATTATTTAAGGACTTTATTGCATTATTTAAGGACTCTGCTGCATTATTTAAGGAATATGCTGCATTATTTAATGACTCTGCTGTGGTATTTAAGGACTCTGCTGCATTATTTAAGGACTTTGATGCATTATTTAAGGACGCTGCTGCAGAATTTAAGGAATCTGCTGCATTATTTAAGGACTTTGTTGCATTATTTAAGGACTCTGCTGCATTATTTAATGACTTTGCTGCATTATTTAAGGACTCTGCTGCATTATTTAACGACTTTGCTGCATTATTTAAGGACTCTGCTGTATTATTAAGGACGTTGCTGCATTAATTAAGGACTTTATTGCATTATTTAAGGATTCTGCTGCATTATTTAAGGAATTTGATGCATTATTTAAGGACTCTGCTGCATTATTTAAGGACTTTGTTGCATTATTTAATGACTCTGCTGCGGTATTTAAGGACTCTGCTGCATTATTTAAGGACTTTGCTGCATTATTTAAGAACTCTGCTGCAGTATTTAAGGACTCTGCTGCATTATTTAAGGACTTTGATGCATTATTTAAGATCGCTGCTGCAGAATTTAAGGAATCTGCTGCATTATTTAAGGACTTTGTTGCATTATTTAAGGACTGTGCTGCATTGTTTAAGGACTCTGCTGCATTATTTAAGGACTTTGTTGCATTATTTAAGGACTCTGCTGCATTATTTAAGGATGCTGCAGCAGTATTTAAGGCCTCCGCTGCATTATTTAAGGACTTTGCTGCATTATTTAAGGACTCTGCTGCATTATTAAGGACGTTGCTGCATTATTTAAGGACTTTATTGCATTATTTAAGGATTCTGCTGCATTATTTAAGGAATTTGCTGCATTATTTAAGTACTTTGCTGCATTATTTAAGGAGTTTGTTGCCTTATTTAAGGACTCTGCTGCATTATTTAAGGACTTTGTTGCATTATTTAAGGACTCTGCTGCATTATTTGAGGACTTTGTTGCATTATTTAAGGACGCTGCTGCGGTATTTAAGGACTCTGATGCATTATTTAAGGATTTTGCTGCATTATTTAAGGTCTCTGCTGCAGTATTTTAGGACTCTGCTGCATTATTTAAGGACTCTGCTGCATTATTTAAGGATTTTGCTGCATTATTTAAGGTCTCTGCTGCAGTATTTAAGGACTCTGCTGCATTATTTAAGAACTTTGTTGCATTATTTAAGGACTCTGCTGCATTATTTAAGGACTTTGTTGCATTATTTAAGGACTCTGCTGCATTATTTAAGGACTTTGCTGAATTATTTAAGGACTCTGCTGCTGTATTTAAGGACTCTGCTGCATTATTTAAGGACTTTGCTGCATTATTTAAGGACTTTGTTGCATTATTTAAGGACGCTGATGCAGTATTTAAGGAATCTGCTGCATTATTTAAGGAAAGGACGTTGCTGCATTATTTAAGGACTCTGCTGCATTATTTAAGGACTTTATTGCATTATTTAAGGACTCTGCTGCATTATTTAAGGAATATGCTGCATTATTTAAGGACTTTGCTGAATTATTTAAGGACTCTGCTGCTGTATTTAAGGACTCTGCTGCATTATTTAAGGAAAGGACTTTGCTGCATTATTTAAGGACTTTGTTGCATTATTTAAGGACGCTGCTGCAGTATTTAAGGACTCTGCTGCATTATTTAAGGATGTTGCTGCATTATTTAAGGACTCAGCTGCATTATTAAGGATGTTGCTGCATTATTTAAGGACTCTGCTGCATTATTTAAGGACTTTATTGCATTATTTAAGGACTCTGCTGCATTATTTAAGGAATATGCTGCATTATTTAAGGACTCTGCTGTGGTATTTAAGGACTCTGCTGCATTATTTAAGGACTTTATTGCATTATTTAAGGACTCTGCTGCATTATTTAAGGAATATGCTGCATTATTTAATGACTCTGCTGTGGTATTTAAGGACTCTGCTGCATTATTTAAGGACTTTGATGCATTATTTAAGGACGCTGCTGCAGAATTTAAGGAATCTGCTGCATTATTTAAGGACTTTGTTGCATTATTTAAGGACTCTGCTGCATTATTTAATGACTTTGCTGCATTATTTAAGGACTCTGCTGCATTATTTAACGACTTTGCTGCATTATTTAAGGACTCTGCTGTATTATTAAGGACGTTGCTGCATTAATTAAGGACTTTATTGCATTATTTAAGGATTCTGCTGCATTATTTAAGGAATTTGATGCATTATTTAAGGACTCTGCTGCATTATTTAAGGACTTTGTTGCATTATTTAATGACTCTGATGCGGTATTTAAGGACTCTGCTGCATTATTTAAGGACTTTGCTGCATTATTTAAGGACTCTGCTGCAGTATTTAAGGACTCTGCTGCAGTATTTAAGGACTCTGCTGCATTATTTAAGGACTTTGATGCATTATTTAAGATCGCTGCTGCAGAATTTAAGGAATCTGCTGCATTATTTAAGGACTTTGTTGCATTATTTAAGGACTGTGCTGCATTGTTTAAGGACTCTGCTGCATTATTTAAGGACTTTGCTGCATTATTTAAGGACTCTGCTGCATTATTAAGGACATTGCTGCATTATTTAAGGACTTTATTGCATTATTTAAGGATTCTGCTGCATTATTTAAGGAATTTGCTGCATTATTTAAGTACTTTGCTGCATTATTTAAGGAGTTTGTTGCATTATTTAAGGACTCTGCTACATTATTTAAGGACTTTATTGCATTATTTAAGGATTCTGCTGCATTATTTAAGGAATTTGCTGCATTATTTAAGTACTTTGCTGCATTATTTAATGAGTTTGTTGCATTATTTAAGGACTCTGCTGCATTATTTTAGGACTGTGTTGCATTATTTAAGGACTCTGCTGCATTATTTAAGGACTTTGTTGCATTATATAAGGATGCTGCTGCGGTATTTAAGGACTCTGCTGCATTATTTAAGGACTTTGCTGAATTATTTAAGTACTCAGCTGCATTATTAAGGGTGTTGCTGAATTTTATTTAAGGACTTTATTGCATTATTTAATGACTCTGTGCATTATTTAATGAATTTGCTGCATTATTTAAGGACTCTGCTGCATTATTTAATGACTCTGCTGCGGTATTTAAGGACTCTGCTGCATTATGTAAGCACTCTGCTGCATTATTTAAGGACTTTGCTGCATTATTTAAGGACTCTGCTGCGGTGTTTTAGGACTCTGCTGCATTATTTAAGGACTTTGATGCATTATTTAAGATCGCTGCTGCAGAATTTAAGGAATCTGCTGCATTATTTAAGGACTTTGTTGCATTATTTAAGGACTGTGCTGCATTGTTTAAGGACTCTGCTGCATTATTTAAGGACTTTGTTGCATTATTTAAGGACTCTGCTGCATTATTTAAGGATGCTGCAGCAGTATTTAAGGCCTCCGCTGCATTATTTAAGGACTTTGCTGCATTATTTAAGGACTCTGCTGCATTATTAAGGACGTTGCTGCATTATTTAAGGACTTTATTGCATTATTTAAGGATTCTGCTGCATTATTTAAGGAATTTGCTGCATTATTTAAGGACTCTGCTGCATTATTTAAGGACTTTGTTGCATTATTTAATGACTGCTGCGGTATTTAAGGACTCTTCTGCATTATTTAAGGACTTTGCTGCATTATTTAAGGACTCTGCTGCAGTATTTAAGGACTCTGCTGCATTATTTAAGGACTTTGATGCATTATTTAAGATCGCTGCTGCAGAATTTAAGGAATCTGCTGCATTATTTAAGGACTTTGTTGCATTATTTAAGGACTGTGCTGCATTGTTTAAGGACTCTGCTGCATTATTTAAGGACTTTGTTGCATTATTTAAGGACTCTGCTGCATTATTTAAGGATGCTGAAGCAGTATTTAAGGCCTCCGCTGCATTATTTAAGGACTTTGCTGCATTATTTAAGGACTCTGCTGCATTATTAAGGACGTTGCTGCATTATTTAAGGACTTTATTGCATTATTTAAGGATTCTGCTGCATTATTTAAGGAATTTGCTGCATTATTTACTTTGCTGCATTATTTAAGGAGTTTGTTGCATTATTTAAGGACTCTGCTACATTATTTAAGGACTTTGTTGCATTATTTAAGGACTCTGCTGCATTATTTAAGGACTTTATTGCATTATTTAAGGATTCTGCTGCATTATTTAAGGAATTTGCTGCATTATTTAAGTACTTTGCTGCATTATTTAATGAGTTTGTTGCATTATTTAAGGACTCTGCTGCATTATTTTAGGACTGTGTTGCATTATTTAAGGACTCTGCTGCATTATTTAAGGACTTTGTTGCATTATTTAAGGACGCTGCTGCGGTATTTAAGGACTCTGCTGCATTATTTAAGGACTTTGCTGAATTATTTAAGTACTCAGCTGCATTACTAAGGGTGTTGCTGAATTTTATTTAAGGACTTTATTGCATTATTTAATGACTCTGTGCATTATTTAATGAATTTGCTGCATTATTTAAGGACTCTGCTGCATTATTTAATGACTCTGCTGCGGTATTTAAGGACTCTGCTGCATTATGTAAGCACTCTGCTGCATTATTTAAGGACTTTGCTGCATTATTTAAGGACTCTGCTGCGGTGTTTTAGGACTCTGCTGCATTATTTAAGGACTTTGATGCATTATATAAGATCGCTGCTGCAGAATTTAAGGAATCTGCTGCATTATTTAAGGACTTTGTTGCATTATTTAAGGACTGTGCTGCATTGTTTAAGGACTCTGCTGCATTATTTAAGGACTTTGTTGCATTATTTAAGGACTCTGCTGCATTATTTAAGGATGCTGCAGCAGTATTTAAGGCCTCCGCTGCATTATTTAAGGACTTTGCTGCATTATTTAAGGACTCTGCTGCATTATTTAAGGACTTTATTGCATTATTTAAGGACTCTGCTGCATTATTTAAGGAATATGCTGCATTATTTAAGGACTCTGCTGTGGTATTTAAGGACTCTGCTGCATTATTTAAGGACTTTATTGCATTATTTAAGGACTCTGCTGCATTATTTAAGGAATATGCTGCATTATTTAATGACTCTGCTGTGGTATTTAAGGACTCTGCTGCATTATTTAAGGACTTTGATGCATTATTTAAGGACGCTGCTGCAGAATTTAAGGAATCTGCTGCATTATTTAAGGACTTTGTTGCATTATTTAAGGACTCTGCTGCATTATTTAATGACTTTGCTGCATTATTTAAGGACTCTGCTGCATTATTTAACGACTTTGCTGCATTATTTAAGGACTCTGCTGTATTATTAAGGACGTTGCTGCATTAATTAAGGACTTTATTGCATTATTTAAGGATTCTGCTGCATTATTTAAGGAATTTGATGCATTATTTAAGGACTCTGCTGCATTATTTAAGGACTTTGTTGCATTATTTAATGACTCTGCTGCGGTATTTAAGGACTCTGCTGCATTATTTAAGGACTTTGCTGCATTATTTAAGAACTCTGCTGCAGTATTTAAGGACTCTGCTGCATTATTTAAGGACTTTGATGCATTATTTAAGATCGCTGCTGCAGAATTTAAGGAATCTGCTGCATTATTTAAGGACTTTGTTGCATTATTTAAGGACTGTGCTGCATTGTTTAAGGACTCTGCTGCATTATTTAAGGACTTTGTTGCATTATTTAAGGACTCTGCTGCATTATTTAAGGATGCTGCAGCAGTATTTAAGGCCTCCGCTGCATTATTTAAGGACTTTGCTGCATTATTTAAGGACTCTGCTGCATTATTAAGGACGTTGCTGCATTATTTAAGGACTTTATTGCATTATTTAAGGATTCTGCTGCATTATTTAAGGAATTTGCTGCATTATTTAAGTACTTTGCTGCATTATTTAAGGAGTTTGTTGCATTATTTAAGGACTCTGCTGCATTATTTAAGGACTTTGTTGCATTATTTAAGGACTCTGCTGCATTATTTGAGGACTTTGTTGCATTATTTAAGGACGCTGCTGCGGTATTTAAGGACTCTGATGCATTATTTAAGGATTTTGCTGCATTATTTAAGGTCTCTGCTGCAGTATTTTAGGACTCTGCTGCATTATTTAAGGACTCTGCTGCATTATTTAAGGATTTTGCTGCATTATTTAAGGTCTCTGCTGCAGTATTTAAGGACTCTGCTGCATTATTTAAGGACTTTGTTGCATTATTTAAGGACTCTGCTGCATTATTTAAGGATGCTGCAGCAGTATTTAAGGCCTCCGCTGCATTTTTTAAGGACTTTGCTGCATTATTTAAGGACTCTGCTGCATTATTAAGGACGTTGCTGCATTATTTAAGGACTTTATTGCATTATTTAAGGATTCTGCTGCATTATTTAAGGAATTTGCTGCATTATTTAAGTACTTTGCTGCATTATTTAAGGAGTTTGTTGCATTATTTAAGGACTCTGCTGCATTATTTAAGGACTTTGTTGCATTATTTAAGGACTCTGCTGCATTATTTGAGGACTTTGTTGCATTATTTAAGGACGCTGCTGCGGTATTTAAGGACTCTGATGCATTATTTAAGGATTTTGCTGCATTATTTAAGGTCTCTGCTGCAGTATTTTAGGACTCTGCTGCATTATTTAAGGACTCTGCTGCATTATTTAAGGATTTTGCTGCATTATTTAAGGTCTCTGCTGCAGTATTTAAGGACTCTGCTGCATTATTTAAGGACTTTGTTGCATTATTTAAGGACTCGGCTGCATTATTTAAGGACTTTGTTGCATTATTTAAGGACTCTGCTGCATTATTTAAGGACTTTGCTGAATTATTTAAGGACTCTGCTGCTGTATTTAAGGACTCTGCTGCATTATTTAAGGACTTTGCTGCATTATTTAAGGACTTTGTTGCATTATTTAAGGACGCTGATGCAGTATTTAAGGAATCTGCTGCATTATTTAAGGATATTGCTGCATTATTTAAGGACTCAGCTGCATTATTAAGGACGTTGCTGCATTATTTAAGGACTCTGCTGCATTATTTAAGGACTTTATTGCATTATTTAAGGACTCTGCTGCATTATTTAAGGAATATGCTGCAGTATTTAAGGACTTTGCTGAATTATTTAAGGACTCTGCTGCTGTATTTAAGGACTCTGCTGCATTATTTAAGGAAAGGACTTTGCTGCATTATTTAAGGACTTTGTTGCATTATTTAAGGACGCTGCTGCAGTATTTAAGGACTCTGCTGCATTATTTAAGGATGTTGCTGCATTATTTAAGGACTCAGCTGCATTATTAAGGATGTTGCTGCATTATTTAAGGACTCTGCTGCATTATTTAAGGACTTTATTGCATTATTTAAGGACTTTGATGCATTATTTAAGGACGCTGCTGCAGAATTTAAGGAATCTGCTGCATTATTTATGGACTTTGTTGCATTATTTAAGGACTCTGCTGCATTATTTAATGACTTTATTGCATTATTTAAGGATTCTGCTGCATTATTTAAGGAATTTATTGCATTATTTAAGGACTCTGCTGCATTATTTAAGGACTTTATTGCATTATTTAAGGATTCTGCTGCATTATTTAAGGAATTTGCTGCATTATTTAAGTACTTTGCTGCATTATTTAATGAGTTTGTTGCATTATTTAAGGACTCTGCTGCATTATTTAAGGACTTTGTTGCATTATTTAAGGACTCTGCTGCATTATTTAAGGACTTTGTTGCATTATTTAAGGACGCTGCTGCTGTATTTAAGGACTCTGCTGCATTATTTAAGGACTTTGCTGCATTATTTAAGGACTGTGCTGCATTGTTTAAGGACTCTGCTGCATTATTTAAGGACTTTGCTGCATTATTTAAGGACTCTGCTGCATTATTTAAGGACTTTGTTGCATTATTTGAGGACTGTGCTGCATTGTTTAAGGACTCTGCTGCATTATTTAAGGACTTTGCTGCATTATTTAAGGACTCTGCTGCATTATTTAAGGACTTTGTTGCATTATTTAAGGACTCTGCTGCATTATTTAAGGACTTTGTTGCACAATTTAAGGACTCTGCTGCATTATTTAAGGACTTTGTTGCATTATTTAAGGACTCTGTTGCATTATTTAAGGACTTTGCTGCATTATTTAAGTACTCTGGTGCATTATTTAAGGACTTTGTTGCATTATTTAAGGACTCTGCTGCATTATTTAAGGACTTTGTTGCATTATTTAAGGACTCTGCTGCATTATTTAAGGACTTTGCTGCATTATTTAAGTATGCTGCTGCGGTATTTAAGGCCTCTGCTGCATTATTTAAGTACTTTGCTGCATTATTTAAGGACTCTGCTGCATTATTAAGGATGTTGCTGCATTAGATAAGGACTTTATTGCATTATTTAAGGATTCTGCTGCATTATTTAAAGAATTTGCTGCATTATTTAAGGACTTTGCTGCATTATTAAGGACTTTGTTGCATTATTTAATCACTCTGCTGCGGAATTTAAGGACTCTGCTGCATTATTTAAGGACTTTGCTGCATTATTTAAGGACTCTGCTGCAGTATTTAAGGACTCTGCTGCATTATTTAAGGACTTTGTTGCATTATTTAAGGACTCTGCTGCATTATTTAAGGACTTTGTTGCATTATTTAAGGACTCTGCTGCATTATTTAAGGACTTTGCTGAATTATTTAAGGACGCTGCTGCTGTATTTAAGGACTCTGCTGCATTATTTAAGGACTTTGCTGCATTATTTAAGGACTGTGTTGCATTGTTTAAGGACTCTGCTGCATTATTTAAGGACTTTGCTGCATTATTTAAGGACTCTGCTGCATTATTTAAGGACTTTGTTGCATTATTTAAGGACTGTGCTGCAATGTTTAAGGACTCTGCTGCATTATTTAAGGACTTTGCTGCATTATTTAAGGACTCTGCTGCATTATTTAAGGACTTTGTTGCATTATTTAAGGACTCTGCTGCATTATTTAAGGACTTTATTGCATTATTTAAGGATTCTGCTGCATTATTTAAGGAATTTGCTGCATTATTTAAGGACTCTGCTGCATTATTAAGGACTTTGTTGCATTATTTAATGACTCTGCTGTGGAATTTAAGGACTCTGCTGCATTATTTAAGGACTCTGCTGCAGTATTTAAGGACTCTGCTGCATTTTTGAAGGACTTTGATGCATTATTTAAGGACGCTGCTGCAGAATTTAAGGAATTTGCTGCATTATTTAAGGACTTTGTTGCATTATTTAAGGACTCTGCTTCATTATTTAATGACTTTATTGCATTATTTAAGGATTCTGCTGCATTATTTAAGGATGTTGCTGCATTATTTAAGGATGTTGCTGCATTATTTAAGGACTCAGCTGCATTATTAAGGATGTTGCTGCATTATTTAAGGACTTTATTGCATTATTTAAGGACTCTGCTGCATTATTTAAGGAATATGCTGCATTATTTAAGGACTCTGCTGTGGTATTTAAGGACTCTGCTGCATTATTTAAGGACTTTATTGCATTATTTAAGGACTCTGCTGCATTATTTAAGGAATATGCTGCATTATTTAATGACTCTGCTGTGGTATTTAAGGACTCTGCTGCATTATTTAAGGACTTTGATGCATTATTTAAGGACGCTGCTGCAGAATTTAAGGAATCTGCTGCATTATTTAAGGACTTTGTTGCATTATTTAAGGACTCTGCTGCATTATTTAATGACTTTGCTGCATTATTTAAGGACTCTGCTGCATTATTTAACGACTTTGCTGCATTATTTAAGGACTCTGCTGTATTATTAAGGACGTTGCTGCATTAATTAAGGACTTTATTGCATTATTTAAGGATTCTGCTGCATTATTTAAGGAATTTGATGCATTATTTAAGGACTCTGCTGCATTATTTAAGGACTTTGTTGCATTATTTAATGACTCTGATGCGGTATTTAAGGACTCTGCTGCATTATTTAAGGACTTTGCTGCATTATTTAAGGACTCTGCTGCAGTATTTAAGGACTCTGCTGCAGTATTTAAGGACTCTGCTGCATTATTTAAGGACTTTGATGCATTATTTAAGATCGCTGCTGCAGAATTTAAGGAATCTGCTGCATTATTTAAGGACTTTGTTGCATTATTTAAGGACAGTGCTGCATTGTTTAAGGACTCTGCTGCATTATTTAAGGACTTTATTGCATTATTTAAGGACTCTGCTGCATTATTTAAGGATGCAGCAGCAGTATTTAAGGCCTCCGCTGCATTATTTAAGGACTTTGCTGCATTATTTAAGGACTCTGCTGCATTATTAAGGACGTTGCTGCATTATTTAAGGACTTTATTGCATTATTTAAGGATTCTGCTGCATTATTTAAGGAATTTGCTGCATTATTTAAGTACTTTGCTGCATTATTTAAGGAGTTTGTTGCATTATTTAAGGACTCTGCTACATTATTTAAGGACTTTATTGCATTATTTAAGGATTCTGCTGCATTATTTAAGGAATTTGCTGCATTATTTAAGTACTTTGCTGCATTATTTAATGAGTTTGTTGCATTATTTAAGGACTCTGCTGCATTATTTTAGGACTGTGTTGCATTATTTAAGGACTCTGCTGCATTATTTAAGGACTTTGTTGCATTATTTAAGGATGCTGCTGCGGTATTTAAGGACTCTGCTGCATTATTTAAGGACTTTGCTGAATTATTTAAGTACTCAGCTGCATTACTAAGGGTGTTGCTGAATTTTATTTAAGGACTTTATTGCATTATTTAATGACTCTGTGCATTATTTAATGAATTTGCTGCATTATTTAAGGACTCTGCTGCATTATTTAATGACTCTGCTGCGGTATTTAAGGACTCTGCTGCATTATGTAAGCACTCTGCTGCATTATTTAAGGACTTTGCTGCATTATTTAAGGACTCTGCTGCGGTGTTTTAGGACTCTGCTGCATTATTTAAGGACTTTGATGCATTATTTAAGATCGCTGCTGCAGAATTTAAGGAATCTGCTGCATTATTTAAGGACTTTGTTGCATTATTTAAGGACTGTGCTGCATTGTTTAAGGACTCTGCTGCATTATTTAAGGACTTTGTTGCATTATTTAAGGACTCTGCTGCATTATTTAAGGATGCTGCAGCAGTATTTAAGGCCTCCGCTGCATTATTTAAGGACTTTGCTGCATTATTTAAGGACTCTGCTGCATTATTTAAGGACTTTATTGCATTATTTAAGGACTCTGCTGCATTATTTAAGGAATATGCTGCATTATTTAAGGACTCTGCTGTGGTATTTAAGGACTCTGCTGCATTATTTAAGGACTTTATTGCATTATTTAAGGACTCTGCTGCATTATTTAAGGAATATGCTGCATTATTTAATGACTCTGCTGTGGTATTTAAGGACTCTGCTGCATTATTTAAGGACTTTGATGCATTATTTAAGGACGCTGCTGCAGAATTTAAGGAATCTGCTGCATTATTTAAGGACTTTGTTGCATTATTTAAGGACTCTGCTGCATTATTTAATGACTTTGCTGCATTATTTAAGGACTCTGCTGCATTATTTAACGACTTTGCTGCATTATTTAAGGACTCTGCTGTATTATTAAGGACGTTGCTGCATTAATTAAGGACTTTATTGCATTATTTAAGGATTCTGCTGCATTATTTAAGGAATTTGATGCATTATTTAAGGACTCTGCTGCATTATTTAAGGACTTTGTTGCATTATTTAATGACTCTGCTGCGGTATTTAAGGACTCTGCTGCATTATTTAAGGACTTTGCTGCATTATTTAAGAACTCTGCTGCAGTATTTAAGGACTCTGCTGCATTATTTAAGGACTTTGATGCATTATTTAAGATCGCTGCTGCAGAATTTAAGGAATCTGCTGCATTATTTAAGGACTTTGTTGCATTATTTAAGGACTGTGCTGCATTGTTTAAGGACTCTGCTGCATTATTTAAGGACTTTGTTGCATTATTTAAGGACTCTGCTGCATTATTTAAGGATGCTGCAGCAGTATTTAAGGCCTCCGCTGCATTATTTAAGGACTTTGCTGCATTATTTAAGGACTCTGCTGCATTATTAAGGACGTTGCTGCATTATTTAAGGACTTTATTGCATTATTTAAGGATTCTGCTGCATTATTTAAGGAATTTGCTGCATTATTTAAGTACTTTGCTGCATTATTTAAGGAGTTTGTTGCCTTATTTAAGGACTCTGCTGCATTATTTAAGGACTTTGTTGCATTATTTAAGGACTCTGCTGCATTATTTGAGGACTTTGTTGCATTATTTAAGGACGCTGCTGCGGTATTTAAGGACTCTGATGCATTATTTAAGGATTTTGCTGCATTATTTAAGGTCTCTGCTGCAGTATTTTAGGACTCTGCTGCATTATTTAAGGACTCTGCTGCATTATTTAAGGATTTTGCTGCATTATTTAAGGTCTCTGCTGCAGTATTTAAGGACTCTGCTGCATTATTTAAGAACTTTGTTGCATTATTTAAGGACTCTGCTGCATTATTTAAGGACTTTGTTGCATTATTTAAGGACTCTGCTGCATTATTTAAGGACTTTGCTGAATTATTTAAGGACTCTGCTGCTGTATTTAAGGACTCTGCTGCATTATTTAAGGACTTTGCTGCATTATTTAAGGACTTTGTTGCATTATTTAAGGACGCTGATGCAGTATTTAAGGAATCTGCTGCATTATTTAAGGAAAGGACGTTGCTGCATTATTTAAGGACTCTGCTGCATTATTTAAGGACTTTATTGCATTATTTAAGGACTCTGCTGCATTATTTAAGGAATATGCTGCATTATTTAAGGACTTTGCTGAATTATTTAAGGACTCTGCTGCTGTATTTAAGGACTCTGCTGCATTATTTAAGGAAAGGACTTTGCTGCATTATTTAAGGACTTTGTTGCATTATTTAAGGACGCTGCTGCAGTATTTAAGGACTCTGCTGCATTATTTAAGGATGTTGCTGCATTATTTAAGGACTCAGCTGCATTATTAAGGATGTTGCTGCATTATTTAAGGACTCTGCTGCATTATTTAAGGACTTTATTGCATTATTTAAGGACTCTGCTGCATTATTTAAGGAATATGCTGCATTATTTAAGGACTCTGCTGTGGTATTTAAGGACTCTGCTGCATTATTTAAGGACTTTATTGCATTATTTAAGGACTCTGCTGCATTATTTAAGGAATATGCTGCATTATTTAATGACTCTGCTGTGGTATTTAAGGACTCTGCTGCATTATTTAAGGACTTTGATGCATTATTTAAGGACGCTGCTGCAGAATTTAAGGAATCTGCTGCATTATTTAAGGACTTTGTTGCATTATTTAAGGACTCTGCTGCATTATTTAATGACTTTGCTGCATTATTTAAGGACTCTGCTGCATTATTTAACGACTTTGCTGCATTATTTAAGGACTCTGCTGTATTATTAAGGACGTTGCTGCATTAATTAAGGACTTTATTGCATTATTTAAGGATTCTGCTGCATTATTTAAGGAATTTGATGCATTATTTAAGGACTCTGCTGCATTATTTAAGGACTTTGTTGCATTATTTAATGACTCTGATGCGGTATTTAAGGACTCTGCTGCATTATTTAAGGACTTTGCTGCATTATTTAAGGACTCTGCTGCAGTATTTAAGGACTCTGCTGCAGTATTTAAGGACTCTGCTGCATTATTTAAGGACTTTGATGCATTATTTAAGATCGCTGCTGCAGAATTTAAGGAATCTGCTGCATTATTTAAGGACTTTGTTGCATTATTTAAGGACTGTGCTGCATTGTTTAAGGACTCTGCTGCATTATTTAAGGACTTTGCTGCATTATTTAAGGACTCTGCTGCATTATTAAGGACATTGCTGCATTATTTAAGGACTTTATTGCATTATTTAAGGATTCTGCTGCATTATTTAAGGAATTTGCTGCATTATTTAAGTACTTTGCTGCATTATTTAAGGAGTTTGTTGCATTATTTAAGGACTCTGCTACATTATTTAAGGACTTTATTGCATTATTTAAGGATTCTGCTGCATTATTTAAGGAATTTGCTGCATTATTTAAGTACTTTGCTGCATTATTTAATGAGTTTGTTGCATTATTTAAGGACTCTGCTGCATTATTTTAGGACTGTGTTGCATTATTTAAGGACTCTGCTGCATTATTTAAGGACTTTGTTGCATTATATAAGGATGCTGCTGCGGTATTTAAGGACTCTGCTGCATTATTTAAGGACTTTGCTGAATTATTTAAGTACTCAGCTGCATTATTAAGGGTGTTGCTGAATTTTATTTAAGGACTTTATTGCATTATTTAATGACTCTGTGCATTATTTAATGAATTTGCTGCATTATTTAAGGACTCTGCTGCATTATTTAATGACTCTGCTGCGGTATTTAAGGACTCTGCTGCATTATGTAAGCACTCTGCTGCATTATTTAAGGACTTTGCTGCATTATTTAAGGACTCTGCTGCGGTGTTTTAGGACTCTGCTGCATTATTTAAGGACTTTGATGCATTATTTAAGATCGCTGCTGCAGAATTTAAGGAATCTGCTGCATTATTTAAGGACTTTGTTGCATTATTTAAGGACTGTGCTGCATTGTTTAAGGACTCTGCTGCATTATTTAAGGACTTTGTTGCATTATTTAAGGACTCTGCTGCATTATTTAAGGATGCTGCAGCAGTATTTAAGGCCTCCGCTGCATTATTTAAGGACTTTGCTGCATTATTTAAGGACTCTGCTGCATTATTAAGGACGTTGCTGCATTATTTAAGGACTTTATTGCATTATTTAAGGATTCTGCTGCATTATTTAAGGAATTTGCTGCATTATTTAAGGACTCTGCTGCATTATTTAAGGACTTTGTTGCATTATTTAATGACTGCTGCGGTATTTAAGGACTCTTCTGCATTATTTAAGGACTTTGCTGCATTATTTAAGGACTCTGCTGCAGTATTTAAGGACTCTGCTGCATTATTTAAGGACTTTGATGCATTATTTAAGATCGCTGCTGCAGAATTTAAGGAATCTGCTGCATTATTTAAGGACTTTGTTGCATTATTTAAGGACTGTGCTGCATTGTTTAAGGACTCTGCTGCATTATTTAAGGACTTTGTTGCATTATTTAAGGACTCTGCTGCATTATTTAAGGATGCTGAAGCAGTATTTAAGGCCTCCGCTGCATTATTTAAGGACTTTGCTGCATTATTTAAGGACTCTGCTGCATTATTAAGGACGTTGCTGCATTATTTAAGGACTTTATTGCATTATTTAAGGATTCTGCTGCATTATTTAAGGAATTTGCTGCATTATTTACTTTGCTGCATTATTTAAGGAGTTTGTTGCATTATTTAAGGACTCTGCTACATTATTTAAGGACTTTGTTGCATTATTTAAGGACTCTGCTGCATTATTTAAGGACTTTATTGCATTATTTAAGGATTCTGCTGCATTATTTAAGGAATTTGCTGCATTATTTAAGTACTTTGCTGCATTATTTAATGAGTTTGTTGCATTATTTAAGGACTCTGCTGCATTATTTTAGGACTGTGTTGCATTATTTAAGGACTCTGCTGCATTATTTAAGGACTTTGTTGCATTATTTAAGGACGCTGCTGCGGTATTTAAGGACTCTGCTGCATTATTTAAGGACTTTGCTGAATTATTTAAGTACTCAGCTGCATTACTAAGGGTGTTGCTGAATTTTATTTAAGGACTTTATTGCATTATTTAATGACTCTGTGCATTATTTAATGAATTTGCTGCATTATTTAAGGACTCTGCTGCATTATTTAATGACTCTGCTGCGGTATTTAAGGACTCTGCTGCATTATGTAAGCACTCTGCTGCATTATTTAAGGACTTTGCTGCATTATTTAAGGACTCTGCTGCGGTGTTTTAGGACTCTGCTGCATTATTTAAGGACTTTGATGCATTATTTAAGATCGCTGCTGCAGAATTTAAGGAATCTGCTGCATTATTTAAGGACTTTGTTGCATTATTTAAGGACTGTGCTGCATTGTTTAAGGACTCTGCTGCATTATTTAAGGACTTTGTTGCATTATTTAAGGACTCTGCTGCATTATTTAAGGATGCTGCAGCAGTATTTAAGGCCTCCGCTGCATTATTTAAGGACTTTGCTGCATTATTTAAGGACTCTGCTGCATTATTTAAGGACTTTATTGCATTATTTAAGGACTCTGCTGCATTATTTAAGGAATATGCTGCATTATTTAAGGACTCTGCTGTGGTATTTAAGGACTCTGCTGCATTATTTAAGGACTTTATTGCATTATTTAAGGACTCTGCTGCATTATTTAAGGAATATGCTGCATTATTTAATGACTCTGCTGTGGTATTTAAGGACTCTGCTGCATTATTTAAGGACTTTGATGCATTATTTAAGGACGCTGCTGCAGAATTTAAGGAATCTGCTGCATTATTTAAGGACTTTGTTGCATTATTTAAGGACTCTGCTGCATTATTTAATGACTTTGCTGCATTATTTAAGGACTCTGCTGCATTATTTAACGACTTTGCTGCATTATTTAAGGACTCTGCTGTATTATTAAGGACGTTGCTGCATTAATTAAGGACTTTATTGCATTATTTAAGGATTCTGCTGCATTATTTAAGGAATTTGATGCATTATTTAAGGACTCTGCTGCATTATTTAAGGACTTTGTTGCATTATTTAATGACTCTGCTGCGGTATTTAAGGACTCTGCTGCATTATTTAAGGACTTTGCTGCATTATTTAAGAACTCTGCTGCAGTATTTAAGGACTCTGCTGCATTATTTAAGGACTTTGATGCATTATTTAAGATCGCTGCTGCAGAATTTAAGGAATCTGCTGCATTATTTAAGGACTTTGTTGCATTATTTAAGGACTGTGCTGCATTGTTTAAGGACTCTGCTGCATTATTTAAGGACTTTGTTGCATTATTTAAGGACTCTGCTGCATTATTTAAGGATGCTGCAGCAGTATTTAAGGCCTCCGCTGCATTATTTAAGGACTTTGCTGCATTATTTAAGGACTCTGCTGCATTATTAAGGACGTTGCTGCATTATTTAAGGACTTTATTGCATTATTTAAGGATTCTGCTGCATTATTTAAGGAATTTGCTGCATTATTTAAGTACTTTGCTGCATTATTTAAGGAGTTTGTTGCATTATTTAAGGACTCTGCTGCATTATTTAAGGACTTTGTTGCATTATTTAAGGACTCTGCTGCATTATTTGAGGACTTTGTTGCATTATTTAAGGACGCTGCTGCGGTATTTAAGGACTCTGATGCATTATTTAAGGATTTTGCTGCATTATTTAAGGTCTCTGCTGCAGTATTTTAGGACTCTGCTGCATTATTTAAGGACTCTGCTGCATTATTTAAGGATTTTGCTGCATTATTTAAGGTCTCTGCTGCAGTATTTAAGGACTCTGCTGCATTATTTAAGGACTTTGTTGCATTATTTAAGGACTCTGCTGCATTATTTAAGGACTTTGTTGCATTATTTAAGGACTCTGCTGCATTATTTAAGGACTTTGCTGAATTATTTAAGGACTCTGCTGCTGTATTTAAGGACTCTGCTGCATTATTTAAGGACTTTGCTGCATTATTTAAGGACTTTGTTGCATTATTTAAGGACGCTGATGCAGTATTTAAGGAATCTGCTGCATTATTTAAGGATATTGCTGCATTATTTAAGGACTCAGCTGCATTATTAAGGACGTTGCTACATTATTTAAGGACTCTGCTGCATTATTTAAGGACTTTATTGCATTATTTAAGGACTCTGCTGCATTATTTAAGGAATATGCTGCATTATTTAAGGACTTTGCTGAATTATTTAAGGACTCTGCTGCTGTATTTAAGGACTCTGCTGCATTATTTAAGGAAAGGACTTTGCTGCATTATTTAAGGACTTTGTTGCATTATTTAAGGACGCTGCTGCAGTATTTAAGGACTCTGCTGCATTATTTAAGGATGTTGCTGCATTATTTAAGGACTCAGCTGCATTATTAAGGATGTTGCTGCATTATTTAAGGACTCTGCTGCATTATTTAAGGACTTTATTGCATTATTTAAGGACTCTGCTGCATTATTTAAGGAATATGCTGCATTATTTAAGGACTCTGCTGTGGTATTTAAGGACTCTGCTGCATTATTTAAGGACTTTATTGCATTATTTAAGGACTTTGATGCATTATTTAAGGACGCTGCTGCAGAATTTAAGGAATCTGCTGCATTATTTATGGACTTTGTTGCATTATTTAAGGACTCTGCTGCATTATTTAATGACTTTATTGCATTATTTAAGGATTCTGCTGCATTATTTAAGGAATTTATTGCATTATTTAAGGACTCTGCTGCATTATTTAAGGACTTTATTGCATTATTTAAGGATTCTGCTGCATTATTTAAGGAATTTGCTGCATTATTTAAGTACTTTGCTGCATTATTTAATGAGTTTGTTGCATTATTTAAGGACTCTGCTGCATTATTTAAGGACTTTGTTGCATTATTTAAGGACTCTGCTGCATTATTTAAGGACTTTGTTGCATTATTTAAGGACGCTGCTGCTGTATTTAAGGACTCTGCTGCATTATTTAAGGACTTTGCTGCATTATTTAAGGACTGTGCTGCATTGTTTAAGGACTCTGCTGCATTATTTAAGGACTTTGCTGCATTATTTAAGGACTCTGCTGCATTATTTAAGGACTTTGTTGCATTATTTGAGGACTGTGCTGCATTGTTTAAGGACTCTGCTGCATTATTTAAGGACTTTGCTGCATTATTTAAGGACTCTGCTGCATTATTTAAGGACTTTGTTGCATTATTTAAGGACTCTGCTGCATTATTTAAGGACTTTGTTGCACAATTTAAGGACTCTGCTGCATTATTTAAGGACTTTGTTGCATTATTTAAGGACTCTGTTGGATTATTTAAGGACTTTGCTGCATTATTTAAGTACTCTGGTGCATTATTTAAGGACTTTGTTGCATTATTTAAGGACTCTGCTGCATTATTTAAGGACTTTGTTGCATTATTTAAGGACTCTGCTGCATTATTTAAGGACTTTGCTGCATTATTTAAGTATGCTGCTGCGGTATTTAAGGCCTCTGCTGCATTATTTAAGTACTTTGCTGCATTATTTAAGGACTCTGCTGCATTATTAAGGATGTTGCTGCATTAGATAAGGACTTTATTGCATTATTTAAGGATTCTGCTGCATTATTTAAAGAATTTGCTGCATTATTTAAGGACTTTGCTGCATTATTAAGGACTTTGTTGCATTATTTAATCACTCTGCTGCGGAATTTAAGGACTCTGCTGCATTATTTAAGGACTTTGCTGCATTATTTAAGGACTCTGCTGCAGTATTTAAGGACTCTGCTGCATTATTTAAGGACTTTGTTGCATTATTTAAGGACTCTGCTGCATTATTTAAGGACTTTGTTGCATTATTTAAGGACTCTGCTGCATTATTTAAGGACTTTGCTGAATTATTTAAGGACGCTGCTGCTGTATTTAAGGACTCTGCTGCATTATTTAAGGACTTTGCTGCATTATTTAAGGACTGTGTTGCATTGTTTAAGGACTCTGCTGCATTATTTAAGGACTTTGCTGCATTATTTAAGGACTCTGCTGCATTATTTAAGGACTTTGTTGCATTATTTAAGGACTCTGCTGCATTATTTAAGGACTTTATTGCATTATTTAAGGATTCTGCTGCATTATTTAAGGAATTTGCTGCATTATTTAAGGACTCTGCTGCATTATTAAGGACTTTGTTGCATTATTTAATGACTCTGCTGTGGAATTTAAGGACTCTGCTGCATTATTTAAGGACTCTGCTGCAGTATTTAAGGACTCTGCTGCATTTTTGAAGGACTTTGATGCATTATTTAAGGACGCTGCTGCAGAATTTAAGGAATTTGCTGCATTATTTAAGGACTTTGTTGCATTATTTAAGGACTCTGCTTCATTATTTAATGACTTTATTGCATTATTTAAGGATTCTGCTGCATTATTTAAGGATGTTGCTGCATTATTTAAGGATGTTGCTGCATTATTTAAGGACTCAGCTGCATTATTAAGGATGTTGCTGCATTATTTAAGGACTTTATTGCATTATTTAAGGACTCTGCTGCATTATTTAAGGAATATGCTGCATTATTTAAGGACTCTGCTGTGGTATTTAAGGACTCTGCTGCATTATTTAAGGACTTTATTGCATTATTTAAGGACTCTGCTGCATTATTTAAGGAATATGCTGCATTATTTAATGACTCTGCTGTGGTATTTAAGGACTCTGCTGCATTATTTAAGGACTTTGATGCATTATTTAAGGACGCTGCTGCAGAATTTAAGGAATCTGCTGCATTATTTAAGGACTTTGTTGCATTATTTAAGGACTCTGCTGCATTATTTAATGACTTTGCTGCATTATTTAAGGACTCTGCTGCATTATTTAACGACTTTGCTGCATTATTTAAGGACTCTGCTGTATTATTAAGGACGTTGCTGCATTAATTAAGGACTTTATTGCATTATTTAAGGATTCTGCTGCATTATTTAAGGAATTTGATGCATTATTTAAGGACTCTGCTGCATTATTTAAGGACTTTGTTGCATTATTTAATGACTCTGATGCGGTATTTAAGGACTCTGCTGCATTATTTAAGGACTTTGCTGCATTATTTAAGGACTCTGCTGCAGTATTTAAGGACTCTGCTGCAGTATTTAAGGACTCTGCTGCATTATTTAAGGACTTTGATGCATTATTTAAGATCGCTGCTGCAGAATTTAAGGAATCTGCTGCATTATTTAAGGACTTTGTTGCATTATTTAAGGACAGTGCTGCATTGTTTAAGGACTCTGCTGCATTATTTAAGGACTTTATTGCATTATTTAAGGACTCTGCTGCATTATTTAAGGATGCAGCAGCAGTATTTAAGGCCTCCGCTGCATTATTTAAGGACTTTGCTGCATTATTTAAGGACTCTGCTGCATTATTAAGGACGTTGCTGCATTATTTAAGGACTTTATTGCATTATTTAAGGATTCTGCTGCATTATTTAAGGAATTTGCTGCATTATTTAAGTACTTTGCTGCATTATTTAAGGAGTTTGTTGCATTATTTAAGGACTCTGCTACATTATTTAAGGACTTTATTGCATTATTTAAGGATTCTGCTGCATTATTTAAGGAATTTGCTGCATTATTTAAGTACTTTGCTGCATTATTTAATGAGTTTGTTGCATTATTTAAGGACTCTGCTGCATTATTTTAGGACTGTGTTGCATTATTTAAGGACTCTGCTGCATTATTTAAGGACTTTGTTGCATTATTTAAGGATGCTGCTGCGGTATTTAAGGACTCTGCTGCATTATTTAAGGACTTTGCTGAATTATTTAAGTACTCAGCTGCATTACTAAGGGTGTTGCTGAATTTTATTTAAGGACTTTATTGCATTATTTAATGACTCTGTGCATTATTTAATGAATTTGCTGCATTATTTAAGGACTCTGCTGCATTATTTAATGACTCTGCTGCGGTATTTAAGGACTCTGCTGCATTATGTAAGCACTCTGCTGCATTATTTAAGGACTTTGCTGCATTATTTAAGGACTCTGCTGCGGTGTTTTAGGACTCTGCTGCATTATTTAAGGACTTTGATGCATTATTTAAGATCGCTGCTGCAGAATTTAAGGAATCTGCTGCATTATTTAAGGACTTTGTTGCATTATTTAAGGACTGTGCTGCATTGTTTAAGGACTCTGCTGCATTATTTAAGGACTTTGTTGCATTATTTAAGGACTCTGCTGCATTATTTAAGGATGCTGCAGCAGTATTTAAGGCCTCCGCTGCATTATTTAAGGACTTTGCTGCATTATTTAAGGACTCTGCTGCATTATTTAAGGACTTTATTGCATTATTTAAGGACTCTGCTGCATTATTTAAGGAATATGCTGCATTATTTAAGGACTCTGCTGTGGTATTTAAGGACTCTGCTGCATTATTTAAGGACTTTATTGCATTATTTAAGGACTCTGCTGCATTATTTAAGGAATATGCTGCATTATTTAATGACTCTGCTGTGGTATTTAAGGACTCTGCTGCATTATTTAAGGACTTTGATGCATTATTTAAGGACGCTGCTGCAGAATTTAAGGAATCTGCTGCATTATTTAAGGACTTTGTTGCATTATTTAAGGACTCTGCTGCATTATTTAATGACTTTGCTGCATTATTTAAGGACTCTGCTGCATTATTTAACGACTTTGCTGCATTATTTAAGGACTCTGCTGTATTATTAAGGACGTTGCTGCATTAATTAAGGACTTTATTGCATTATTTAAGGATTCTGCTGCATTATTTAAGGAATTTGATGCATTATTTAAGGACTCTGCTGCATTATTTAAGGACTTTGTTGCATTATTTAATGACTCTGCTGCGGTATTTAAGGACTCTGCTGCATTATTTAAGGACTTTGCTGCATTATTTAAGAACTCTGCTGCAGTATTTAAGGACTCTGCTGCATTATTTAAGGACTTTGATGCATTATTTAAGATCGCTGCTGCAGAATTTAAGGAATCTGCTGCATTATTTAAGGACTTTGTTGCATTATTTAAGGACTGTGCTGCATTGTTTAAGGACTCTGCTGCATTATTTAAGGACTTTGTTGCATTATTTAAGGACTCTGCTGCATTATTTAAGGATGCTGCAGCAGTATTTAAGGCCTCCGCTGCATTATTTAAGGACTTTGCTGCATTATTTAAGGACTCTGCTGCATTATTAAGGACGTTGCTGCATTATTTAAGGACTTTATTGCATTATTTAAGGATTCTGCTGCATTATTTAAGGAATTTGCTGCATTATTTAAGTACTTTGCTGCATTATTTAAGGAGTTTGTTGCATTATTTAAGGACTCTGCTGCATTATTTAAGGACTTTGTTGCATTATTTAAGGACTCTGCTGCATTATTTGAGGACTTTGTTGCATTATTTAAGGACGCTGCTGCGGTATTTAAGGACTCTGATGCATTATTTAAGGATTTTGCTGCATTATTTAAGGTCTCTGCTGCAGTATTTTAGGACTCTGCTGCATTATTTAAGGACTCTGCTGCATTATTTAAGGATTTTGCTGCATTATTTAAGGTCTCTGCTGCAGTATTTAAGGACTCTGCTGCATTATTTAAGGACTTTGTTGCATTATTTAAGGACTCGGCTGCATTATTTAAGGACTTTGTTGCATTATTTAAGGACTCTGCTGCATTATTTAAGGACTTTGCTGAATTATTTAAGGACTCTGCTGCTGTATTTAAGGACTCTGCTGCATTATTTAAGGACTTTGCTGCATTATTTAAGGACTTTGTTGCATTATTTAAGGACGCTGATGCAGTATTTAAGGAATCTGCTGCATTATTTAAGGATATTGCTGCATTATTTAAGGACTCAGCTGCATTATTAAGGACGTTGCTGCATTATTTAAGGACTCTGCTGCATTATTTAAGGACTTTATTGCATTATTTAAGGACTCTGCTGCATTATTTAAGGAATATGCTGCAGTATTTAAGGACTTTGCTGAATTATTTAAGGACTCTGCTGCTGTATTTAAGGACTCTGCTGCATTATTTAAGGAAAGGACTTTGCTGCATTATTTAAGGACTTTGTTGCATTATTTAAGGACACTGCTGCAGTATTTAAGGACTCTGCTGCATTATTTAAGGATGTTGCTGCATTATTTAAGGACTCAGCTGCATTATTAAGGATGTTGCTGCATTATTTAAGGACTCTGCTGCATTATTTAAGGACTTTATTGCATTATTTAAGGACTTTGATGCATTATTTAAGGACGCTGCTGCAGAATTTAAGGAATCTGCTGCATTATTTATGGACTTTGTTGCATTATTTAAGGACTCTGCTGCATTATTTAATGACTTTATTGCATTATTTAAGGATTCTGCTGCATTATTTAAGGAATTTATTGCATTATTTAAGGACTCTGCTGCATTATTTAAGGACTTTATTGCATTATTTAAGGATTCTGCTGCATTATTTAAGGAATTTGCTGCATTATTTAAGTACTTTGCTGCATTATTTAATGAGTTTGTTGCATTATTTAAGGACTCTGCTGCATTATTTAAGGACTTTGTTGCATTATTTAAGGACTCTGCTGCATTATTTAAGGACTTTGTTGCATTATTTAAGGACGCTGCTGCTGTATTTAAGGACTCTGCTGCATTATTTAAGGACTTTGCTGCATTATTTAAGGACTGTGCTGCATTGTTTAAGGACTCTGCTGCATTATTTAAGGACTTTGCTGCATTATTTAAGGACTCTGCTGCATTATTTAAGGACTTTGTTGCATTATTTGAGGACTGTGCTGCATTGTTTAAGGACTCTGCTGCATTATTTAAGGACTTTGCTGCATTATTTAAGGACTCTGCTGCATTATTTAAGGACTTTGTTGCATTATTTAAGGACTCTGCTGCATTATTTAAGGACTTTGTTGCACAATTTAAGGACTCTGCTGCATTATTTAAGGACTTTGTTGCATTATTTAAGGACTCTGTTGCATTATTTAAGGACTTTGCTGCATTATTTAAGTACTCTGGTGCATTATTTAAGGACTTTGTTGCATTATTTAAGGACTCTGCTGCATTATTTAAGGACTTTGTTGCATTATTTAAGGACTCTGCTGCATTATTTAAGGACTTTGCTGCTTTATTTAAGTATGCTGCTGCGGTATTTAAGGCCTCTGCTGCATTATTTAAGTACTTTGCTGCATTATTTAAGGACTCTGCTGCATTATTAAGGATGTTGCTGCATTAGATAAGGACTTTATTGCATTATTTAAGGATTCTGCTGCATTATTTAAAGAATTTGCTGCATTATTTAAGGACTTTGCTGCATTATTAAGGACTTTGTTGCATTATTTAATCACTCTGCTGCGGAATTTAAGGACTCTGCTGCATTATTTAAGGACTTTGCTGCATTATTTAAGGACTCTGCTGCAGTATTTAAGGACTCTGCTGCATTATTTAAGGACTTTGTTGCATTATTTAAGGACTCTGCTGCATTATTTAAGGACTTTGTTGCATTATTTAAGGACTCTGCTGCATTATTTAAGGACTTTGCTGAATTATTTAAGGACGCTGCTGCTGTATTTAAGGACTCTGCTGCATTATTTAAGGACTTTGCTGCATTATTTAAGGACTGTGTTGCATTGTTTAAGGACTCTGCTGCATTATTTAAGGACTTTGCTGCATTATTTAAGGACTCTGCTGCATTATTTAAGGACTTTGTTGCATTATTTAAGGACTGTGCTGCAATGTTTAAGGACTCTGCTGCATTATTTAAGGACTTTGCTGCATTATTTAAGGACTCTGCTGCATTATTTAAGGACTTTGTTGCATTATTTAAGGACTCTGCTGCATTATTTAAGGACTTTATTGCATTATTTAAGGATTCTGCTGCATTATTTAAGGAATTTGCTGCATTATTTAAGGACTCTGCTGCATTATTAAGGACTTTGTTGCATTATTTAATGACTCTGCTGTGGAATTTAAGGACTCTGCTGCATTATTTAAGGACTCTGCTGCAGTATTTAAGGACTCTGCTGCATTTTTGAAGGACTTTGATGCATTATTTAAGGACGCTGCTGCAGAATTTAAGGAATTTGCTGCATTATTTAAGGACTTTGTTGCATTATTTAAGGACTCTGCTTCATTATTTAATGACTTTATTGCATTATTTAAGGATTCTGCTGCATTATTTAAGGATGTTGCTGCATTATTTAAGGATGTTGCTGCATTATTTAAGGACTCAGCTGCATTATTAAGGATGTTGCTGCATTATTTAAGGACTTTATTGCATTATTTAAGGACTCTGCTGCATTATTTAAGGAATATGCTGCATTATTTAAGGACTCTGCTGTGGTATTTAAGGACTCTGCTGCATTATTTAAGGACTTTATTGCATTATTTAAGGACTCTGCTGCATTATTTAAGGAATATGCTGCATTATTTAATGACTCTGCTGTGGTATTTAAGGACTCTGCTGCATTATTTAAGGACTTTGATGCATTATTTAAGGACGCTGCTGCAGAATTTAAGGAATCTGCTGCATTATTTAAGGACTTTGTTGCATTATTTAAGGACTCTGCTGCATTATTTAATGACTTTGCTGCATTATTTAAGGACTCTGCTGCATTATTTAACGACTTTGCTGCATTATTTAAGGACTCTGCTGTATTATTAAGGACGTTGCTGCATTAATTAAGGACTTTATTGCATTATTTAAGGATTCTGCTGCATTATTTAAGGAATTTGATGCATTATTTAAGGACTCTGCTGCATTATTTAAGGACTTTGTTGCATTATTTAATGACTCTGATGCGGTATTTAAGGACTCTGCTGCATTATTTAAGGACTTTGCTGCATTATTTAAGGACTCTGCTGCAGTATTTAAGGACTCTGCTGCAGTATTTAAGGACTCTGCTGCATTATTTAAGGACTTTGATGCATTATTTAAGATCGCTGCTGCAGAATTTAAGGAATCTGCTGCATTATTTAAGGACTTTGTTGCATTATTTAAGGACAGTGCTGCATTGTTTAAGGACTCTGCTGCATTATTTAAGGACTTTATTGCATTATTTAAGGACTCTGCTGCATTATTTAAGGATGCAGCAGCAGTATTTAAGGCCTCCGCTGCATTATTTAAGGACTTTGCTGCATTATTTAAGGACTCTGCTGCATTATTAAGGACGTTGCTGCATTATTTAAGGACTTTATTGCATTATTTAAGGATTCTGCTGCATTATTTAAGGAATTTGCTGCATTATTTAAGTACTTTGCTGCATTATTTAAGGAGTTTGTTGCATTATTTAAGGACTCTGCTACATTATTTAAGGACTTTATTGCATTATTTAAGGATTCTGCTGCATTATTTAAGGAATTTGCTGCATTATTTAAGTACTTTGCTGCATTATTTAATGAGTTTGTTGCATTATTTAAGGACTCTGCTGCATTATTTTAGGACTGTGTTGCATTATTTAAGGACTCTGCTGCATTATTTAAGGACTTTGTTGCATTATTTAAGGATGCTGCTGCGGTATTTAAGGACTCTGCTGCATTATTTAAGGACTTTGCTGAATTATTTAAGTACTCAGCTGCATTACTAAGGGTGTTGCTGAATTTTATTTAAGGACTTTATTGCATTATTTAATGACTCTGTGCATTATTTAATGAATTTGCTGCATTATTTAAGGACTCTGCTGCATTATTTAATGACTCTGCTGCGGTATTTAAGGACTCTGCTGCATTATGTAAGCACTCTGCTGCATTATTTAAGGACTTTGCTGCATTATTTAAGGACTCTGCTGCGGTGTTTTAGGACTCTGCTGCATTATTTAAGGACTTTGATGCATTATTTAAGATCGCTGCTGCAGAATTTAAGGAATCTGCTGCATTATTTAAGGACTTTGTTGCATTATTTAAGGACTGTGCTGCATTGTTTAAGGATTCTGCTGCATTATTTAAGGACTTTGTTGCATTATTTAAGGACTCTGCTGCATTATTTAAGGATGCTGCAGCAGTATTTAAGGCCTCCGCTGCATTATTTAAGGACTTTGCTGCATTATTTAAGGACTCTGCTGCATTATTTAAGGACTTTATTGCATTATTTAAGGACTCTGCTGCATTATTTAAGGAATATGCTGCATTATTTAAGGACTCTGCTGTGGTATTTAAGGACTCTGCTGCATTATTTAAGGACTTTATTGCATTATTTAAGGACTCTGCTGCATTATTTAAGGAATATGCTGCATTATTTAATGACTCTGCTGTGGTATTTAAGGACTCTGCTGCATTATTTAAGGACTTTGATGCATTATTTAAGGACGCTGCTGCAGAATTTAAGGAATCTGCTGCATTATTTAAGGACTTTGTTGCATTATTTAAGGACTCTGCTGCATTATTTAATGACTTTGCTGCATTATTTAAGGACTCTGCTGCATTATTTAACGACTTTGCTGCATTATTTAAGGACTCTGCTGTATTATTAAGGACGTTGCTGCATTAATTAAGGACTTTATTGCATTATTTAAGGATTCTGCTGCATTATTTAAGGAATTTGATGCATTATTTAAGGACTCTGCTGCATTATTTAAGGACTTTGTTGCATTATTTAATGACTCTGCTGCGGTATTTAAGGACTCTGCTGCATTATTTAAGGACTTTGCTGCATTATTTAAGAACTCTGCTGCAGTATTTAAGGACTCTGCTGCATTATTTAAGGACTTTGATGCATTATTTAAGATCGCTGCTGCAGAATTTAAGGAATCTGCTGCATTATTTAAGGACTTTGTTGCATTATTTAAGGACTGTGCTGCATTGTTTAAGGACTCTGCTGCATTATTTAAGGACTTTGTTGCATTATTTAAGGACTCTGCTGCATTATTTAAGGATGCTGCAGCAGTATTTAAGGCCTCCGCTGCATTATTTAAGGACTTTGCTGCATTATTTAAGGACTCTGCTGCATTATTAAGGACGTTGCTGCATTATTTAAGGACTTTATTGCATTATTTAAGGATTCTGCTGCATTATTTAAGGAATTTGCTGCATTATTTAAGTACTTTGCTGCATTATTTAAGGAGTTTGTTGCCTTATTTAAGGACTCTGCTGCATTATTTAAGGACTTTGTTGCATTATTTAAGGACTCTGCTGCATTATTTGAGGACTTTGTTGCATTATTTAAGGACGCTGCTGCGGTATTTAAGGACTCTGATGCATTATTTAAGGATTTTGCTGCATTATTTAAGGTCTCTGCTGCAGTATTTTAGGACTCTGCTGCATTATTTAAGGACTCTGCTGCATTATTTAAGGATTTTGCTGCATTATTTAAGGTCTCTGCTGCAGTATTTAAGGACTCTGCTGCATTATTTAAGAACTTTGTTGCATTATTTAAGGACTCTGCTGCATTATTTAAGGACTTTGTTGCATTATTTAAGGACTCTGCTGCATTATTTAAGGACTTTGCTGAATTATTTAAGGACTCTGCTGCTGTATTTAAGGACTCTGCTGCATTATTTAAGGACTTTGCTGCATTATTTAAGGACTTTGTTGCATTATTTAAGGACGCTGATGCAGTATTTAAGGAATCTGCTGCATTATTTAAGGAAAGGACGTTGCTGCATTATTTAAGGACTCTGCTGCATTATTTAAGGACTTTATTGCATTATTTAAGGACTCTGCTGCATTATTTAAGGAATATGCTGCATTATTTAAGGACTTTGCTGAATTATTTAAGGACTCTGCTGCTGTATTTAAGGACTCTGCTGCATTATTTAAGGAAAGGACTTTGCTGCATTATTTAAGGACTTTGTTGCATTATTTAAGGACGCTGCTGCAGTATTTAAGGACTCTGCTGCATTATTTAAGGATGTTGCTGCATTATTTAAGGACTCAGCTGCATTATTAAGGATGTTGCTGCATTATTTAAGGACTCTGCTGCATTATTTAAGGACTTTATTGCATTATTTAAGGACTCTGCTGCATTATTTAAGGAATATGCTGCATTATTTAAGGACTCTGCTGTGGTATTTAAGGACTCTGCTGCATTATTTAAGGACTTTATTGCATTATTTAAGGACTCTGCTGCATTATTTAAGGAATATGCTGCATTATTTAATGACTCTGCTGTGGTATTTAAGGACTCTGCTGCATTATTTAAGGACTTTGATGCATTATTTAAGGACGCTGCTGCAGAATTTAAGGAATCTGCTGCATTATTTAAGGACTTTGTTGCATTATTTAAGGACTCTGCTGCATTATTTAATGACTTTGCTGCATTATTTAAGGACTCTGCTGCATTATTTAACGACTTTGCTGCATTATTTAAGGACTCTGCTGTATTATTAAGGACGTTGCTGCATTAATTAAGGACTTTATTGCATTATTTAAGGATTCTGCTGCATTATTTAAGGAATTTGATGCATTATTTAAGGACTCTGCTGCATTATTTAAGGACTTTGTTGCATTATTTAATGACTCTGATGCGGTATTTAAGGACTCTGCTGCATTATTTAAGGACTTTGCTGCATTATTTAAGGACTCTGCTGCAGTATTTAAGGACTCTGCTGCAGTATTTAAGGACTCTGCTGCATTATTTAAGGACTTTGATGCATTATTTAAGATCGCTGCTGCAGAATTTAAGGAATCTGCTGCATTATTTAAGGACTTTGTTGCATTATTTAAGGACTGTGCTGCATTGTTTAAGGACTCTGCTGCATTATTTAAGGACTTTGCTGCATTATTTAAGGACTCTGCTGCATTATTAAGGACATTGCTGCATTATTTAAGGACTTTATTGCATTATTTAAGGATTCTGCTGCATTATTTAAGGAATTTGCTGCATTATTTAAGTACTTTGCTGCATTATTTAAGGAGTTTGTTGCATTATTTAAGGACTCTGCTACATTATTTAAGGACTTTATTGCATTATTTAAGGATTCTGCTGCATTATTTAAGGAATTTGCTGCATTATTTAAGTACTTTGCTGCATTATTTAATGAGTTTGTTGCATTATTTAAGGACTCTGCTGCATTATTTTAGGACTGTGTTGCATTATTTAAGGACTCTGCTGCATTATTTAAGGACTTTGTTGCATTATATAAGGATGCTGCTGCGGTATTTAAGGACTCTGCTGCATTATTTAAGGACTTTGCTGAATTATTTAAGTACTCAGCTGCATTATTAAGGGTGTTGCTGAATTTTATTTAAGGACTTTATTGCATTATTTAATGACTCTGTGCATTATTTAATGAATTTGCTGCATTATTTAAGGACTCTGCTGCATTATTTAATGACTCTGCTGCGGTATTTAAGGACTCTGCTGCATTATGTAAGCACTCTGCTGCATTATTTAAGGACTTTGCTGCATTATTTAAGGACTCTGCTGCGGTGTTTTAGGACTCTGCTGCATTATTTAAGGACTTTGATGCATTATTTAAGATCGCTGCTGCAGAATTTAAGGAATCTGCTGCATTATTTAAGGACTTTGTTGCATTATTTAAGGACTGTGCTGCATTGTTTAAGGACTCTGCTGCATTATTTAAGGACTTTGTTGCATTATTTAAGGACTCTGCTGCATTATTTAAGGATGCTGCAGCAGTATTTAAGGCCTCCGCTGCATTATTTAAGGACTTTGCTGCATTATTTAAGGACTCTGCTGCATTATTAAGGACGTTGCTGCATTATTTAAGGACTTTATTGCATTATTTAAGGATTCTGCTGCATTATTTAAGGAATTTGCTGCATTATTTAAGGACTCTGCTGCATTATTTAAGGACTTTGTTGCATTATTTAATGACTGCTGCGGTATTTAAGGACTCTTCTGCATTATTTAAGGACTTTGCTGCATTATTTAAGGACTCTGCTGCAGTATTTAAGGACTCTGCTGCATTATTTAAGGACTTTGATGCATTATTTAAGATCGCTGCTGCAGAATTTAAGGAATCTGCTGCATTATTTAAGGACTTTGTTGCATTATTTAAGGACTGTGCTGCATTGTTTAAGGACTCTGCTGCATTATTTAAGGACTTTGTTGCATTATTTAAGGACTCTGCTGCATTATTTAAGGATGCTGAAGCAGTATTTAAGGCCTCCGCTGCATTATTTAAGGACTTTGCTGCATTATTTAAGGACTCTGCTGCATTATTAAGGACGTTGCTGCATTATTTAAGGACTTTATTGCATTATTTAAGGATTCTGCTGCATTATTTAAGGAATTTGCTGCATTATTTACTTTGCTGCATTATTTAAGGAGTTTGTTGCATTATTTAAGGACTCTGCTACATTATTTAAGGACTTTGTTGCATTATTTAAGGACTCTGCTGCATTATTTAAGGACTTTATTGCATTATTTAAGGATTCTGCTGCATTATTTAAGGAATTTGCTGCATTATTTAAGTACTTTGCTGCATTATTTAATGAGTTTGTTGCATTATTTAAGGACTCTGCTGCATTATTTTAGGACTGTGTTGCATTATTTAAGGACTCTGCTGCATTATTTAAGGACTTTGTTGCATTATTTAAGGACGCTGCTGCGGTATTTAAGGACTCTGCTGCATTATTTAAGGACTTTGCTGAATTATTTAAGTACTCAGCTGCATTACTAAGGGTGTTGCTGAATTTTATTTAAGGACTTTATTGCATTATTTAATGACTCTGTGCATTATTTAATGAATTTGCTGCATTATTTAAGGACTCTGCTGCATTATTTAATGACTCTGCTGCGGTATTTAAGGACTCTGCTGCATTATGTAAGCACTCTGCTGCATTATTTAAGGACTTTGCTGCATTATTTAAGGACTCTGCTGCGGTGTTTTAGGACTCTGCTGCATTATTTAAGGACTTTGATGCATTATTTAAGATCGCTGCTGCAGAATTTAAGGAATCTGCTGCATTATTTAAGGACTTTGTTGCATTATTTAAGGACTGTGCTGCATTGTTTAAGGACTCTGCTGCATTATTTAAGGACTTTGTTGCATTATTTAAGGACTCTGCTGCATTATTTAAGGATGCTGCAGCAGTATTTAAGGCCTCCGCTGCATTATTTAAGGACTTTGCTGCATTATTTAAGGACTCTGCTGCATTATTTAAGGACTTTATTGCATTATTTAAGGACTCTGCTGCATTATTTAAGGAATATGCTGCATTATTTAAGGACTCTGCTGCATTATTTAAGGAATATGCTGCATTATTTAAGGACTCTGCTGTGGTATTTAAGGACTCTGCTGCATTATTTAAGGACTTTATTGCATTATTTAAGGACTCTGCTGCATTATTTAAGGAATATGCTGCATTATTTAATGACTCTGCTGTGGTATTTAAGGACTCTGCTGCATTATTTAAGGACTTTGATGCATTATTTAAGGACGCTGCTGCAGAATTTAAGGAATCTGCTGCATTATTTAAGGACTTTGTTGCATTATTTAAGGACTCTGCTGCATTATTTAATGACTTTGCTGCATTATTTAAGGACTCTGCTGCATTATTTAACGACTTTGCTGCATTATTTAAGGACTCTGCTGTATTATTAAGGACGTTGCTGCATTAATTAAGGACTTTATTGCATTATTTAAGGATTCTGCTGCATTATTTAAGGAATTTGATGCATTATTTAAGGACTCTGCTGCATTATTTAAGGACTTTGTTGCATTATTTAATGACTCTGCTGCGGTATTTAAGGACTCTGCTGCATTATTTAAGGACTTTGCTGCATTATTTAAGAACTCTGCTGCAGTATTTAAGGACTCTGCTGCATTATTTAAGGACTTTGATGCATTATTTAAGATCGCTGCTGCAGAATTTAAGGAATCTGCTGCATTATTTAAGGACTTTGTTGCATTATTTAAGGACTGTGCTGCATTGTTTAAGGACTCTGCTGCATTATTTAAGGACTTTGTTGCATTATTTAAGGACTCTGCTGCATTATTTAAGGATGCTGCAGCAGTATTTAAGGCCTCCGCTGCATTATTTAAGGACTTTGCTGCATTATTTAAGGACTCTGCTGCATTATTAAGGACGTTGCTGCATTATTTAAGGACTTTATTGCATTATTTAAGGATTCTGCTGCATTATTTAAGGAATTTGCTGCATTATTTAAGTACTTTGCTGCATTATTTAAGGAGTTTGTTGCATTATTTAAGGACTCTGCTGCATTATTTAAGGACTTTGTTGCATTATTTAAGGACTCTGCTGCATTATTTGAGGACTTTGTTGCATTATTTAAGGACGCTGCTGCGGTATTTAAGGACTCTGATGCATTATTTAAGGATTTTGCTGCATTATTTAAGGTCTCTGCTGCAGTATTTTAGGACTCTGCTGCATTATTTAAGGACTCTGCTGCATTATTTAAGGATTTTGCTGCATTATTTAAGGTCTCTGCTGCAGTATTTAAGGACTCTGCTGCATTATTTAAGGACTTTGTTGCATTATTTAAGGACTCTGCTGCATTATTTAAGGACTTTGTTGCATTATTTAAGGACTCTGCTGCATTATTTAAGGACTTTGCTGAATTATTTAAGGACTCTGCTGCTGTATTTAAGGACTCTGCTGCATTATTTAAGGACTTTGCTGCATTATTTAAGGACTTTGTTGCATTATTTAAGGACGCTGATGCAGTATTTAAGGAATCTGCTGCATTATTTAAGGATATTGCTGCATTATTTAAGGACTCAGCTGCATTATTAAGGACGTTGCTACATTATTTAAGGACTCTGCTGCATTATTTAAGGACTTTATTGCATTATTTAAGGACTCTGCTGCATTATTTAAGGAATATGCTGCATTATTTAAGGACTTTGCTGAATTATTTAAGGACTCTGCTGCTGTATTTAAGGACTCTGCTGCATTATTTAAGGAAAGGACTTTGCTGCATTATTTAAGGACTTTGTTGCATTATTTAAGGACGCTGCTGCAGTATTTAAGGACTCTGCTGCATTATTTAAGGATGTTGCTGCATTATTTAAGGACTCAGCTGCATTATTAAGGATGTTGCTGCATTATTTAAGGACTCTGCTGCATTATTTAAGGACTTTATTGCATTATTTAAGGACTCTGCTGCATTATTTAAGGAATATGCTGCATTATTTAAGGACTCTGCTGTGGTATTTAAGGACTCTGCTGCATTATTTAAGGACTTTATTGCATTATTTAAGGACTCTGCTGCATTATTTAAGGAATATGCTGCATTATTTAATGACTCTGCTGTGGTATTTAAGGACTCTGCTGCATTATTTAAGGACTTTGATGCATTATTTAAGGACGCTGCTTCAGAATTTAAGGAATCTGCTGCATTATTTAAGGACTTTGTTGCATTATTTAAGGACTCTGCTTCATTATTTAATGACTTTGCTGCATTATTTAAGGACTTTGCTGCATTATTTAAGGACTCTGCTGTATTATTAAGGACGTTGCTGCATTAATTAAGGACTTTATTGCATTATTTAAGGATTCTGCTGCATTATTTAAGGAATTTGATGCATTATTTAAGGACTCTGCTGCATTATTTAAGGACTTTGTTGCATTATTTAATGACTGCTGCGGTATTTAAGGACTCTTCTGCATTATTTAAGGACTTTGCTGCATTATTTAAGGACTCTGCTGCAGTATTTAAGGACTCTGCTGCATTATTTAAGGACTTTGATGCATTATTTAAGATCGCTGCTGCAGAATTTAAGGAATCTGCTGCATTATTTAAGGACTTTGTTGCATTATTTAAGGACTGTGCTGCATTGTTTAAGGACTCTGCTGCATTATTTAAGGACTTTGTTGCATTATTTAAGGACTCTGCTGCATTATTTAAGGATGCTGAAGCAGTATTTAAGGCCTCCGCTGCATTATTTAAGGACTTTGCTGCATTATTTAAGGACTCTGCTGCATTATTAAGGACGTTGCTGCATTATTTAAGGACTTTATTGCATTATTTAAGGATTCTGCTGCATTATTTAAGGAATTTGCTGCATTATTTAAGTACTTTGCTGCATTATTTAAGGAGTTTGTTGCATTATTTAAGGACTCTGCTACATTATTTAAGGACTTTGTTGCATTATTTAAGGACTCTGCTGCATTATTTAAGGACTTTATTGCATTATTTAAGGATTCTGCTGCATTATTTAAGGAATTTGCTGCATTATTTAAGTACTTTGCTGCATTATTTAATGAGTTTGTTGCATTATTTAAGGACTCTGCTGCATTATTTTAGGACTGTGTTGCATTATTTAAGGACTCTGCTGCATTATTTAAGGACTTTGTTGCATTATTTAAGGACGCTGCTGCGGTATTTAAGGACTCTGCTGCATTATTTAAGGACTTTGCTGAATTATTTAAGTACTCAGCTGCATTACTAAGGGTGTTGCTGAATTTTATTTAAGGACTTTATTGCATTATTTAATGACTCTGTGCATTATTTAATGAATTTGCTGCATTATTTAAGGACTCTGCTGCATTATTTAATGACTCTGCTGCGGTATTTAAGGACTCTGCTGCATTATGTAAGCACTCTGCTGCATTATTTAAGGACTTTGCTGCATTATTTAAGGACTCTGCTGCGGTGTTTTAGGACTCTGCTGCATTATTTAAGGACTTTGATGCATTATTTAAGATCGCTGCTGCAGAATTTAAGGAATCTGCTGCATTATTTAAGGACTTTGTTGCATTATTTAAGGACTGTGCTGCATTGTTTAAGGACTCTGCTGCATTATTTAAGGACTTTGTTGCATTATTTAAGGACTCTGCTGCATTATTTAAGGATGCTGCAGCAGTATTTAAGGCCTCCGCTGCATTATTTAAGGACTTTGCTGCATTATTTAAGGACTCTGCTGCATTATTAAGGACGTTGCTGCATTATTTAAGGACTTTATTGCATTATTTAAGGATTCTGCTGCATTATTTAAGGAATTTGCTGCATTATTTAAGTACTTTGCTGCATTATTTAAGGAGTTTGTTGCATTATTTAAGGACTCTGCTGCATTATTTAAGGACTTTGTTGCATTATTTAAGGACTCTGCTGCATTATTTGAGGACTTTGTTGCATTATTTAAGGACGCTGCTGCGGTATTTAAGGACTCTGATGCATTATTTAAGGATTTTGCTGCATTATTTAAGGTCTCTGCTGCAGTATTTTAGGACTCTGCTGCATTATTTAAGGACTCTGCTGCATTATTTAAGGATTTTGCTGCATTATTTAAGGTCTCTGCTGCAGTATTTAAGGACTCTGCTGCATTATTTAAGGACTTTGTTGCATTATTTAAGGACTCTGCTGCATTATTTAAGGACTTTGTTGCATTATTTAAGGACTCTGCTGCATTATTTAAGGACTTTGCTGAATTATTTAAGGACTCTGCTGCTGTATTTAAGGACTCTGCTGCATTATTTAAGGACTTTGCTGCATTATTTAAGGACTTTGTTGCATTATTTAAGGACGCTGATGCAGTATTTAAGGAATCTGCTGCATTATTTAAGGAAAGGACGTTGCTGCATTATTTAAGGACTCTGCTGCATTATTTAAGGACTTTATTGCATTATTTAAGGACTCTGCTGCATTATTTAAGGAATATGCTGCATTATTTAAGGACTTTGCTGAATTATTTAAGGACTCTGCTGCTGTATTTAAGGACTCTGCTGCATTATTTAAGGAAAGGACTTTGCTGCATTATTTAAGGACTTTGTTGCATTATTTAAGGACGCTGCTGCAGTATTTAAGGACTCTGCTGCATTATTTAAGGATGTTGCTGCATTATTTAAGGACTCAGCTGCATTATTAAGGATGTTGCTGCATTATTTAAGGACTCTGCTGCATTATTTAAGGACTTTATTGCATTATTTAAGGACTCTGCTGCATTATTTAAGGAATATGCTGCATTATTTAAGGACTCTGCTGTGGTATTTAAGGACTCTGCTGCATTATTTAAGGACTTTATTGCATTATTTAAGGACTCTGCTGCATTATTTAAGGAATATGCTGCATTATTTAATGACTCTGCTGTGGTATTTAAGGACTCTGCTGCATTATTTAAGGACTTTGATGCATTATTTAAGGACGCTGCTGCAGAATTTAAGGAATCTGCTGCATTATTTAAGGACTTTGTTGCATTATTTAAGGACTCTGCTGCATTATTTAATGACTTTGCTGCATTATTTAAGGACTCTGCTGCATTATTTAACGACTTTGCTGCATTATTTAAGGACTCTGCTGTATTATTAAGGACGTTGCTGCATTAATTAAGGACTTTATTGCATTATTTAAGGATTCTGCTGCATTATTTAAGGAATTTGATGCATTATTTAAGGACTCTGCTGCATTATTTAAGGACTTTGTTGCATTATTTAATGACTCTGATGCGGTATTTAAGGACTCTGCTGCATTATTTAAGGACTTTGCTGCATTATTTAAGGACTCTGCTGCAGTATTTAAGGACTCTGCTGCAGTATTTAAGGACTCTGCTGCATTATTTAAGGACTTTGATGCATTATTTAAGATCGCTGCTGCAGAATTTAAGGAATCTGCTGCATTATTTAAGGACTTTGTTGCATTATTTAAGGACTGTGCTGCATTGTTTAAGGACTCTGCTGCATTATTTAAGGACTTTATTGCATTATTTAAGGACTCTGCTG